>NW_013674832.1:0-7599 GCF_000517525.1 Limulus polyphemus
GATAATTGCATAACTTTTCGACTCAGACAAAAGTATTCATTTCTACTTATAAAACAGCGATTTAATTTCTAATTATAAAACAGCGATTTAATTTGTACTTATAAAACAGCGATTTAATTTCTACTTATAAAACAGCGATTTAATTTCCACTTATAAAACAGCGATTTAATTTACACTCATAAAACAGCGAT
The DNA here is from genome assembly GCF_000517525.1 of Limulus polyphemus. Classification (NCBI taxonomy): domain Eukaryota; kingdom Metazoa; phylum Arthropoda; class Merostomata; order Xiphosura; family Limulidae; genus Limulus; species Limulus polyphemus. Next base: position 192 of record NW_013674832.1, read on the forward strand.
TTAATTTCTAATTATAAAACAGCGATTTAATTTCCACTCATAAAACAGCGATTTAATGTCTATTTATAAAACAGCGATTTAATTTGTACTTATAAAACAGCGATTTAATTTCTACTTATAAAACAGCGATTTAATTTCCACTTATAAAACAGCGATTTAATTCCACTTATAAAACAGCGATTTAATTTCTAATTATAAAACAGCGATTTAATTTCCACTTATAAAACAGCGATTTAATGTCTATTTATAAAACAGCGATTTAATGTCTAGTTATAAAACAGCGATTTAATTCCACTTATAAAACACTTTTTCCATATCTTTATTAATTTCTTTTAATTAATTTATTAATTTCTTTTAATTAATTTATTAATTTCTTTTAATTAATTTATTAATTTCTTTTAATTAATTTATTAATTTCTTTTAATTAATTTATTAATTTCTTTTAATTAATTTATTAATTTCTATTTCTTGTTCATAGATGGCGATTTATTTTTGTTAGATTTCGTAATTCATTGTTCGCAAAAAGTTTGTTCATTTTTTATTTAATCTTGGCTTTTAAATATGATTGTTTTTGATGACATAATAACTTATGTTTTGCAGCTGACTTAACCTTGCTTCTTGTACTAAAACACAGGAAACAATCATAACTGTTTGGGTTTAATAATCAAGATTCTAACATTGTTAGTTATGTCTAATCGTACTAAAACATAGGAAACAATAGTTTGGGTTTAATTAACAAGATTCTAACATTCTTGCTCATGAAATCCAAACAATTATGATTGTTTCCTGTGTTTTAGTACGATTAGACCTAGTTTTTGTTGTAGTAAATGTTTGGATTAATTATAAAAACAATCTCTTATATCATGCGTTTTCTCACCTTTAGATTTCAGAAATTGTCTTTAGACTTTCACTGTTAGACTGTATTTTGATACCAACGTACCTAAAAGTTTATCCCTAAATTGTGTCGGTGAGGTCGTTTAGCTTAACTCTGTTATCAACACATTAAGGATAGTATTATAATGTTTTAATTAATTTTATTTTTTATTCCTTCACATAATAGTCTAAGCTATTCCTTCAGATGTAATGTTGACAAATCACTTTTTCGTATTCAGTCACGATATTTGAAGAATTTGGTATTGCTGGGTCGCCTGTACAGATATGTGAATGAAAGGCCAATGTTGATCAAATAACTTAAACAATCTGTTGATCAAAACTTAAGAAATTAGTAGGAGAAGAATTAGTGATTTGGTAAGTAGAGCTGTATAAGGAGTTTGAATTAGAAAGGCATTTGATGCGCGTCTGGGCCAAAGACCAAGTCAGAGACCTCGTATTTTCAGGTCTCTAACTTTGAGAAAGCAGCCAGCAGACCTCACCGTCACAGGGGCTATGACCACCGGCTCTAAGAACCGAAAACTGGATTTACTGTTACTTTTATAACAGCCTGTAATCTGTCGTATTTTAACTTGATAAGTTTTAAAATACATACACTTATTTATTCAAATGTTTGTTTATAAGTGTTATCGTATGATATCTGTTTTCATGAAATCTTTCTTCAACACGATTCTGGAAAGCCTCAGTAATTTTCAAACTATGTTTCTACTGTATTTAAAACATTTGAGATGAAATTAAAAAAAACGGCAGAACGATTTTGTTACATTTATTGACGAGTATCCAGTTCACACTGTAAGAGCGTTTTCGGGTATTATTGGTTCACACTGTAAGAGCGTTTTCGGGTATTACTGGTTCATATTGTAAGAGCATTTTCGGGTATTATTGGTTCACAGTTTAAGAGCGTTTTCGGGTATTATTGGTTCACACTGTAAGAGCATTTTCGGGTATTATTGGTTCACAGTGTAAGAGCGTTTTCGGGTATTATTGGTTCACAGTGTAAGAGCGTTTTCGGGTATTATTGGTTCACAGTGTAAGAGCGTTTTCGGGTATTATTGGTTCACACTGTAAGAACGTTTCGGATATTATTGGTTTAACATATCGATAATTACTGTGTATAGTTGTGTTTGTATTTTTTATATTGTTACTTATCCATTGTGGCAGTAACTTTATGAATCAATAAATAAAAACAACTAAATCTTGTAATTGTCTACCTTTTATCGATTGAGTCTATAGCAGTTGTCAGCGGTTTCAAAAAGTTAATTGCACGAACGAGGAATTCTAATAGCAAATAAAGAAACATAGTTTAAATTAATCAGGAAATATAGAGAGCTAAAGTCATTCAGTGATTCGTTGATTTGTGTGAAAAAAGAGAAAATATTACACTAACATGGATAGAGAGAGCCTGTGATTGGATGGAACTAAATAAATGAAGAGATTAAATTGTTATATATTTGGATAGGGAGGGCCTGTGATTGAATGGAACTGAATAAATGAAGAGATTAAATTGTTATATATTTGGATAGGGAGGACCTGTGATTGATAGAACTGAATAAATGAAGAGATTAAATTGTTATATATTTGGATAGGGAGGGCCTGTGATTGGATAGAACTGAATAAACTGAAGAGATTAAATTGTTATATATTTGGACAGAGAGGTCCTGTGATTGAATAGAACTGAATAAATGAAGAGATTAAATTGTTATATATTTGGATAGGGAGGGCCTGTGATTGGATAGAACTGAATAAATGAAGAGATTAAATTGTCATATATTTGGATAGGGAGGGCCTGTGATTGGATGAATTTACACGACCTCAAGCACCTGTACTGTCATTTCTTTACATAGCGTTAAGGTAATAAAATGAACATAATCCAAGGCTAGAAACAGATGTTTGAAATATACGTTAGTAACTCACCATTGAGAGCCTCATTCGTAAGTACGATCCACTCGTCATGTCTACATACGGTTGAAAGTCGTGTCTACATTTTATGAGAAGCTTTCATTAGAAATTGAATTTCAGGAGAAGTGGGAATTTGTCCATTTCGTTTTTCTCTACCAATGCTTGGCTGACAACAAAGAAATACTGTAAATAAGTAGAAATAGAAATAAATTGAACTTTTCAAACGCTTTCTTCAGCAAATTGAAAGTGGAGTGGGCTAAAAAGGAAACTTTTTTATAACGTTAATGTCACAAAAATTACTCGATAAGTCAGAAAAAAATAATGTCGGAATATAAATCCAGAAAAAGGTGAAGGATTACCAATCAATCGATAATTAATTAAACAAACTGATGGAAATCCCAAAGCTTAAGATGGAGGACATAAAACCTATCTTTAGATTTAGAAGCAAGGAATCGATAGTTAATTAAACTCACAACATTCAGAGAGAATAATATAGATGGATTAACAAATCAAAACAGATCGATAAATAAAAACTCTACAAAGATGCCAGAAAGACAGACAGTAGTTAACGAAACACAAAAGTTTGATAAAGAAGTAAATAGATAAGAATGAAATGGTTGCCTAACTAGGGAGAAACGGGACGATTCAAAATCTTAACAACATCCAGTCATGTGTTAAAATTAGTGCCATTGAGTATTTCTGTAAGGCATGAAAGTTAGCACTAGGAGGTTAGGTTTTCAGTAGTATTGTGTTAAAATTAGAACCATTGAAGATTTCTATAAGGAATGAAAGTTACCACTATATTTTTTAAACTAACGTCATCGAATCATTTGTTTTTATAGTTGATACGTCACGACTATTCATAATGTCGTAACAAGTGAAATCGACAAAGTTCTTTAACATGTGGTATGTTGTATGAAAATACTGATTCTTCGTTGTTTTGTGAAATCTAAAAATATCGAGAAAAGTAAGTTTTTCTGTGGTTGGGTAAAGTTTTCACTATCTGGTTATAACTTCCTTCTGGCTGTCTGAGTGTTAACACTATCAGGATTAGCTTCTCTGTGGTTGGGTAAAGTTTTCACTATCTGGCTGTAACTTCCTTCTGGCTGTCTGAGTGTTAACACTATCGGGATTAGCTTCCCTTTGATTGGGTAACGTTTTCACAATCTGGTTATAACTTCCTTCTGGCTGTCTGAGTGCTAACACTATCAGGATTAGCTTCCCTGTGATAGGGTAACGTTTTCACAATCTGGTTATAACTTGCTTCTGGCTGTCTGAGTGTTAACACTATCAGGGTTAGCTTCTCTGTGGTAGGGTAAAGTTTTCACAATCTGGTTATAACTTCCTTCTGGCTGTCTGAGTGCTAACACTATCAGGATTAGCTTCCCTGTGATTGGGTAAAGTTTTCACTATCTGGCTGTAACTTCCTTCTGGCTGTCTGTGTGTTAACACTAACTGGATTAGCTTCTCTGTGGTAAGGTAAAGTTTTCACTATCTGGTTATAACTTCCTTCTTGCTGTCTGAGTGCTAACACTATCAGGATTAGCTTCCCTGTGATAGGGTAACGTTTTCACAATCTGGTTATATCTTCCTTCCGACTGTCTGAGTGTTGACACTATCAGGATTAGCTTCCCTGTAGTTGGGTAACGTTTTCACAATCTGGTTATAACTTCCTTCTGGCTGTCTGAGTGCTAACACTATTAGGATTAGCTTCTCTGTGGTTGGGTAAGGTTTTCACAATCTGGTTATAACTTCCTTCCTGCTGTCTGAGTGCTAACACTATCAGGATTAGCTTCCCTGTGGTTGGGTAAAATTTTCACAAACTGGTTATAGCTTCCTTCTGGCTGTCTGAATGTTAACACTATCAGGATTAGGTTTTTTATTGTACGATTGAATGCAAGTTACCAATATCTATATTTCAGCTGAAACCATCAAGATAAGGTTCAGTTGCGACTGGATTACATTTATTACCATTTAGTTATAGCTCGTGTTTGATTACGTGAAAGGTAGCGTCATCAGGATAATACTTCTGTGATTGGATGAAAGTAATGGGTGTTTTAAATCCACCACCAAAAGAACATGTGTAAAGCCCACACCATGGATCATGCCTGTGTTAAAACTAGCACCATCAGACTATGAGTAAAGTCATCACCACCAGATTATGAGTAAAGTCATCACCACCAAACTATGAGTAAAACTAGCACCATCAGATTATGAGTAAAGTCATCACCACCAAACTATGAGTAAAGTCATCATCACCAAACTATGAGTAAAACTAGCACCATCAGACTATGAGTGAAGTCATCACCACCAAACTATGAGTAAAGTCATCACCACCAAACTATGAGTAAAACTAGCACCATCAGATTATGAGTAAAGTCATCACCACCAAACTATGAGTAAAACTAGCACCATCAGATTATGAGTAAAACTAGCACCATCAGATTATGAGTAAAACTAGCACCATCAAATTATGAGTAAAACTAGCACCATCAGATTATGAGTAAAGTCATCACCACCAAACTATGAGTAAAGTCATCACCACCAGATTATGAGTAAAGTCATCACCACCAAACTATGAGTAAAGTCATCACCACCAAACTATGATTAAAGCTAGCACCACCAGACTATAAGTAAAGCTAGCACCATCAGACTATGAGTAAAGTCATCACCAACAGATTATGAGTAAAGCTAGCACCATCAGACTTTTCACCCTGTACTTAAGCTTTTTATAGGAACACCAAATTTCTGTAAGAAAGATAACTTAAAGGTGGGTTGATAACATCGTTTACACAAGAATTGTGATTTTTTAATAAATTACTACTAGTTATTAATAATAATACTTATAAAAGCGGATACTCCGTTTGAAACTATGTCGCCTCAGTGAAATTGGGTGACGCCATAGTTTGGTTTTTGAGTTATGTAATAAAAAAGAAGAACAAGAAATTCAAACCTTTTATTATGATATTTAGAGACATTCCCAGAACTTGTGACTCAGTTATTACATATATATTGTTGTAAAAGGAAACACTGTACAGTATTGTAAAGTTCTGGTGACCTATTGAACAATGCGAACCATCCCTACGTAGGCAGCGATACCGCCTGTCTGATTATGTAGCCAATAGTTCTTCTAACAGTATCTATAAATTCCTGAATAACGCATATATCGCCATCTCTCGGACACTACACAAATTACTTCAACATACAAGTTGTTCCTATGGAATTGTCCTCCAATAACTCACCAGTAAGTCTGCAGGTTTACGATACTAAAAATCTGTGTTTTGACACTGGCTGTATCATAAGATTCTAACTCTGTCAGTCATATTCAAGATTGTAACTCTATTAGTCATTGTAAAGCTTTGTAATTAACAAAACTTTAAGAATTAATTGCCTGTTTCAGGCCATTGCGCAGTGAAACAATCAAATCCAATGTTTTTTTTTAATAGTTTCTTTTTGTACATCTTCAGAAACAGTACATTTATGTAGAAAACATTACAAAAATACGGTATTACTTTATGTCAAAGAAAACAATTTCCATCTGTTATATCAATGTGGTAAATCGTAAAAATAGCTCTATCTGTATTGTCAGTTAAATTACGTTTTTGGAGACGATGGCTGTCTCAAATTAGCAACTAACTTTAACAAGTGAAACTTTGAAAAGTAAGCCATGAAGGAAGGTTATATTATTTATAATTCTAGTTTGATTCAAGAAAGGAAAACAAAGAAGAGAAAACAACACATAAGATCTATCTATAAACGTATGTTCCTACATAGACTTCCTCTACGACATTCAACAGATTAGTCTTAACTTGTTAAAAAACACATACCATGACAATCTCGAGCTACCTTGTTAGTCAAAAGGTTTTTCTGTTGATCCAAGATGTTTCTGTGTTCATCACATTCAACGTTATAACTCCAAAGATGTTTCTCTTTTCATCACATTCAACATTATAACTCCCAAGATGTTTCTCTGTTCGTCACATTCCACATTATAACTTCCAAGATGTTTCTTATTTCATCACATTCCACATTAAAACTTCCAAGATGTTTCTGTGTTCATCACATTCAACATTATAACTCCCAAGATGTTTCTCTTTTCATCACATTTAACATTATAACTCCCAACATGTTTCTCTGTTCGTCACATTCCACATTATAACTTCGAAGATGTTTCTCTTTTCATCACATTCTACATTAAAATTTCCAAGATGTTTCTGTGTTCATCACATTTAACATTATAACTTCCAAGATATTTCTGTGTTCATCACATTCAACATTATAACTTCCAAGATATTTCTGTTTTCATCACATTTAACATTATAAATCCCAAGATGTTTCTTTGTTCGTCACATTCAACATTATATCTCCCAACGTGTTTCCTTGTTCGTCACATTCAACATTATAACTTCCAAAATATTTCTGTTTTCATCACAATCAACATGTATTCATCACTTTCAACATTACAACTTCCAAGATGATTCTGTGTTCATGATATTCAACATTATACCTTTCAATATGTTTCTGTGTTCATCACATTCAACATTATAACTTCAAAGATATTTCTCTGTTCGTCACATTCAACTTATATACTTCCCAACATGTTTCTCTGTTCGCCTAC
>NW_013674832.1:8484-14223 GCF_000517525.1 Limulus polyphemus
TCTGTGTTCATCACATTCAACATTATAACTTCAAAGAAATTTCTGTGTTCATCACATTCAACATTATATCTCCCAACATGTTTCTCTGTTCGCCACATTCAACGTTATAACTCCCAAGATGTTTCTCTTTTCATCACATTCAACATTATAACTTCAAAGATATTTCTCTGTTCGTCACATTCAACATTATATCTCCCAACATGTTTTTGTGTTCATGACATTCAACAATATAACTTCCAAAATATTTCTGTTTTCATCACATTCAACATTATAACTCCCAAGATGTTTCTCTGTTCGTCACATTTAACATTATAACGTCGAAGATGTTTCTGTGTTCATCACATTCAACATTATAACTTCCAACATGTGTCTGTGTTCGTCAAATTCAACATTATAATTTCAAAGATGTTTCTGTGTTCATCACATTCAGCTCCCAAGATGTTTCTCTGTTCGTCACATACAATATTATAACTCCCAAGATGTTTCTCTCTTCATGCAAAATTATAACTCTCATCACGTTTCTGTGTTCGTCACATTCAACGTTATAACTCCCAAGATGTTTCTCTTTTCATCACATTCAACATTATAACTTCCAACTTATTTCTCTATTCGTTACATTCAACATTATAACTCCTAAGATGTTTCTCTGTTCACCACATTCAACATTATAACTTCAAACACGTTTCTGTGTTCACCACGTTGAAGATTGTAATTCTGTTAGTCCTATTCAAAACTGCAACTTAACAATCGTAGCCCAGTAAAATATAATGTAATTAACTTGAGAAAGCTGCAGTTAATAAGAAATATTTATTTAGTTCGCTAATTTACTACTAGATAGCGCTATGAACTTGGAAACGAAATATTGTAGTATTACCCAAACACAAGAATATTTACTAAAGAAGCACTTATAAGAAATATGTTTTCGTGTTATGATTCTAGATACATGCGTTGAATTTTAAGAATATTCGGCAACATATTCTTCTTCTAATTCTCTTTTACGACGTAAGAAGGCGCTGTATCATGAGTATAAATTTTAAGTTACCGTTAGACCATAATTGTGGATAATGAGGTTTCGAATAGAAAATGTTCACGACAACAGATGGCGGTGTATACATATGTTAAATATTAAACCTATAGTGTTGCTTGGGAAGGTAAATCAGAGGAAATGTTTATTTAATACACCCTTTTAATATATTTCTACAGTAACAACGTATTATTTTTCAATTTGATAAAATCAGTAAAGTAAAAATTGAAATATCTCGAATTTTTAATTTGAATGGTACATTAAGTGACACATGGTCAGGTCAGATACCCTAAAGTTCAGGGATAATGATCCTTAATTAAAAACTGTTGACAAGAGGGAGGGCAACCAGCCATCAGTAACTTTGACAACTGTTGACAAGAGGAAGGACAACCAGCCAGCAATAACTTTGACAACTGTTGACAAGAGGGAGGACAACCAGCCAGGAGTAGACTTTGACAACTGTTGACAAGAGGGAGGACAACCAGCCAGCAGTAACTTTGACAACTGTTGACAAGAGGGAGGACAACCAGCCAGCAGTAACTTTGACAACTGTTGACAAGAGGGAGGACAACCAGCCAGCAGTAACTTTGACACTTATATTCCAAACTGTTTAAAGGGATTGACTGTCATGGTTATAACACCCCTCATCTGAAAGTGAAGAGAGTATTTATCAGCTCCAAACCTGGACCTTCTGACTAACAACCCGTCCTTGGAGTTTGTCGTAAAGAGCACAAGTTAGCATATATTTCAGGTGAGTACCCATAATATTTGAACCCTGGATTCTAATTTGTGAGATCAAAAGCTAACACATATTGTGCGAAGCACAATAAGCATGTAAAGCGGGCTAAAGCTACGGGGGGTCTTAGGGCATGCGACTATTTCAAACCAGAAAATCTAATACTTCATATCAGAAGAATGTAGACTATGCAAAAAACGTACCACGTTTATTTGTTTTAATTTCGCTCAAAACTACACGAGGGCTGTCTGCGCTAGCTGTCCCTAATTTAACAGTGTAAGACTTGAGGGAAGGCAGGTAGTCATCACCACCCATCGGCAACTCTTGGGCTACTCTTTTACCAACGAATAGTGGGATTGACCGTCACATTATAACGTCCCCACGGCTGAAAGGGCGAGCATATTTGGTGGGACGGGAAATACCATAAGCGGCTGTACTATAACTATATAAGCATAATTGTTTTACATCATAAAAATAGGTGGTTCGACCGAACCCCTCTCCCTGCTTACGTGCGTGTATTTATGTATTTAATTCAACATCTAACCCTAAACATGGTGAGCTATTTCTAGGATAATAAGTGCCGATTTGATAACATTATTCTTCTGGCGCTTCTATTGAAATCGTTTCAACAAAGGAGGGTACTTGTCCAGTTTTGTGTTCCTATTGAACTATCTTGACATTTTTTTTTCCATTTGATTTGTTTCAGTTTCTTCATTTCAACAGTCATTATGAACAGCCTTTCCGTTTTTTCGTTCTTTGAAAATATTCAGATATTTTAGTTTTATCTATTTGTTCATATCATTCTTAACAGTAACAGAACTGTATTGATGTAATGGACACCATACGTTCTGGATAGATCCTGAATTCATGTACTCTGAGGCTGTATTCCCGAACAGCTAAGTCTTACCATACTGATGGATGAAAATTTATAGAACCTCTTATAGTGTACTTTCAAACACATTCAAGTTTAGTATGAGTGCAAAAGAACCCAATTTTGGGTTCCATTTACTAGCCAAACTCATCGTGTTAGCATACAACAGCAGATGAAAAGATATATGTTATTTTGAAGTAATGTCCTTCTACTTATTTACCTTAGCGTTCAAACCGTGTTGATTTTTTTGCTTATCTTCAGTCACGTAATCTTCTATCTGAATGAAATGGTACTGGTTAAACAGCCTAACTTAGGCCCTCGGGAAATCAGGGTTCTTAAAGCATGAATTTCCGTCAGGAAACGCGAAAATACACGAGCCTGTATAACTCACCAATAAAACATGCGTTTTGTTGGAGTCGTTCACAAGCGAAACGTTAATGTTCAAAGTCTTCTCTTAAAGATTGATTTATTTCTTGGTACTCAAATCAGGAACAGGGAATTTTATGATTCACTCAAGCGTGAGTTAAGTCAAGTTAATTCCTTCGTCTAATCTTCAAGAACCGTATACTCGTAGCCCAAAACAAATTTTTAATGTTGTACTTGTTTTCTTGGAAGTATGGCGAATTTAATATTAAAAGTTTTAAGCAAATGTTGACTTGTCTCGCAGGGGAAAATAAAATATCACTGGTGTACTTTTTCGCTAGTCAACAAATGGAATACTTCTAAGAAAAAAATATATATTTCAATTAAAATAAAAATATTTGTTTTTTCAGACTTTTGGATAAGAAAATAAAGACGTTCGGCTAAATGATACAATTTTATATTATACTAGCAAAGGTACGGGCTTAAACAATAAATGGGAGCGTGGGTCGCCCATTTCCACTGTTTTGAGCCATAGTACCCATGCTTCGTAAGGCATTAAATGTTCATGGCGTTAACGAGGTGTAATTAACATGCTTCTACACTCGTAAGGAGGTGTAATAAAAATGACTTCTACACTCGTAATTAACATGACTTCTACACACGTAAGGAGGTGTAATTAACATGACTTCTACACTAGTAAGAAGGTGTATTTAACATGACTTCTACACTCGTAAGGAAGTGTAATGAACATGATTTCTACACTCGTAACGAGGTGTAATAACATGACTTCTACACTCGTAAGTAAGTGTAATAAAAATGACTTCTACACTCGTAAGGAGGTGTAATTAACATGACTTCTACACTCGTAAGGAGGTGTAATAAAAATGACTTCTACACTCGTAAGTAAGTGTAATAAAAATGGCTTTTACACTCGTAATGGGGTGTAATTAACATGACTTCTACACTCGTGACGAGGTCGTAATTAACACGACTTTTACACTCGTAACGCGGTGTAATTAACACGACTTCTACACTCGTAACGCGGTGTAATTAACACGACTTCTACACTCGTAACGCGGTGTAATTAACACGACTTCTACACTCGTAACGCGGTGTAATTAACATGACTTCTACACTCGTGACGAGGTGTATTTAACATGACTTCTACACTCGTAAGAAGGTGTAATTAACACGACTTCTACACTCGTAAGAAGGTGTAATTAACACGACTTATACACTCGTAGAATTGCTCGTCCATTTGAACTAATTATTTAGAGCTACACTCGAATTTTTCTGTCTGATTTCATTGGTTCCCCACAACAACTTGTACCACCAGATGGACTCATAACTCTATCTCTAATACGTATACAAACATTGAGCTGCCATAACTAGCTATCAAACACTAAACTGTATAACAATAATTGCATAAAACCCGACTTTCCGTAGTAATCTAGAGATCTGAAGCTCGTCTGCCAGAAGTTTTTCATATTTATGTTTCCAGGACAGTCGGTTTATTTACTGCTACTCTCATCTCTTACACAGTAAACCCAATATTTCTCCAGTTTCAGAAACCAGATATACCTCATGTTGTTAGTTTTAGGAAGACAGGTGAGTAGTAACTGTTCATTGATTGATTAACTGTTTCATTAGTGTGAGGAGCCTGTTCATTGGTTGATTAACTGGTTCATTAGTGTGAGGAGCCTGTTCATTGGTTGATTAACTGTTTCATTAGTGTGATGAGCTTGCTTATTGGTTGAGTAAATATTGATTGGTGTAGTGAATCCTTGTTATTGGTTGAGTAACTATTGATTAGTGTAGTGATCCTTGTTATTGGTTGAGTAACTAATGATTAGTGTAGTGAATCCTGGTTATTGGTTGAGTAACTATTGATTAGTGTAGTGATCCTTGTTATTGGTTGAGTAACTAATGATTAGTGTAGTGAATCCTTGTTATTGGTTGAGTAACTATTGATTAGTGTAGTGAATCCTTGTTATTGGTTGAGTAACTATTGATTAGTGTAGTTATCCTTGTTATTGGTTGAGTAACTATTGATTAGTGTAATGATTTTTGTTATTGGTCGAGTAACTATTGATTAGTGTAGTGATTTTTGTTATTGGTTGAGTAACTATTGATTAGTGTAATGATTTTTGTTATTGGTTGAGTAACTATTGATTAGTGTAATGATTTTTGTTATTGGTTGAGTAACTATTGATTAGTGCAATGATCCTTGTTATTGGTTGAGTAACTATTGATTAGTGTAATGATTTTTGTTATTGGTTGAGTAACTATTGATTAGTGTAATGATTTTTGTTATTGGTTGAGTAACTATTGATTAGTGTAATGATTTTTGTTATTGGTTGAGTAACTATTGATTAGTGTCGTGCGCCTACAGAAGTTCTGTTTAAACAGCTCCACCTGCACGAACTTATGAGAAAGAGCGAGCATGAACTTGTGGTTATTGTGTCAGACTGTGGATCCAGAAGTTCTGTTTAAACAGCTCCACCTGCACGAACTTATGAGAAAGAGCGAGCATGAACTTGTGGTTATTGTGTCAGACTGTGGATCCAGGAGTTTTGTTTAAACAGCAAATAAACAAAACATTTATTAAATGAAATAGTCTCCATTCTTATCAATGATGCTTTTCCATCTTACAGTCAGGTTTTTAATGCCCTGATTAAACAAATCACTTGGCTTTGAAGCAAAAAAACATGTCGATGTCCTCTTTAACACCTTCCACATTTGCAT
>NW_013674832.1:15151-16463 GCF_000517525.1 Limulus polyphemus
CTAAAACAAGCACATTATCCTCCCCCTGACAACGTTTTTTTTTCCGGTGTGGTTAATGAAAGTGTTCCAAAACTCGTCCAAAATATTTTCATATAACAATACAATCTCTTCCTGATCTAAAACAAGCACATTATCCTCCCCCTGACAACGTTTTTTTTTCCGGTGTGGTTAATGAAAGTGTTCCAAAACTCGTCCAAAATATTTTCATATAACAATACAATCTCTTCCTGATCTAAAACAAGCACATTATCTTCCCCCTGACAACAAGACAGTGTTGTCGTGATTTAAAAACATGACTTATGATGGAAAAAAGGCTTACTTTAGTTTTTTGTAATATTTTCTTCACTTTTACATTTAGTGTGTTTTTTATTTTCATCTTGGGAAACTAAATATGTTTTTTTTTTTAATTTCGCGCAAAGCTACACGAGGGCTATCTCCGCTAGCCATCCCTAATTTAGCAGTGTAAGACTAGAGGGAAGGCAGCTAGTCATCACCACCTACCGCCAACTCTTGGGGTATTCTTTTACTAACGAATAGTCACACCAAACATGCTCGCCCTTTTAGCCGTGGGGGCGTTATAATGTAACGGCAAATCCCACTATTCGTTGGTAAAAGAGTAGCCCAAGAGTTGGCGGTGGTTGGTGATGACTAGCTGCCTTCCCTCTAGTCTTACACTGCTAAATCACGGACGGCTAGCGCAGATAGCCCTCGTGAAGCTTTGCGCGAAATCCATAACAAAACAAAACAACCCCCCTCCATTGGTGGGCAGAGCACAGATAGCCCATTGTGTAGCTTTGTGCTTAATTACAAACAAACGATCAAACAATCCTTAGTAGTACTATAGTCGGCCTCAGCATTCCCAGCATTTTCTTTTGCTACTGTGTCAAACTTATCAAATTGTTCCCGCATACATTGTGTGGACATTGTTTAAATTCTATATTTTCTTTCCGCGTAGTTTTACTTGTCTCATTGAATCGAGTAAGAATTTCCTCCCAAACTGTTGTTAAAGACACTGTTACTAGTTTTTGTCAATGTTTTTGACAAGGATTTAAGATTCGTTGGTTGATTATCTTCTTTGTCAAGGGCTGCTTAAATAAATTTGTAGCTCCAGCATAAGGCTTTGACCGTAGTCAGGAGATAGACTCTTGAAAACTTTATGTCCAGCATAACGCTTTGACCGTAGTCAGGAGATAGACTCTTGAAAACTTTATGTCCAGCATAAAGCTTTGACTGTAGTCAGGAGATGGACTCTTGAAAACTTTATGTTCAGCATAAAGCTATGACCGTAGTCAGGAGATAAACTCTTGAAAAC
>NW_013674832.1:17337-20582 GCF_000517525.1 Limulus polyphemus
AGTCAGGAGATAGACTCTTGAAAACTTTATGTTCAGCATAAGGCTTTGACCGTAGTCAGGAGATAGACTCTTGAAAACTTTATGTTCAGCATAAGGCTTTGACCGTAGTCAGGAGATAGACTCTTTTTTTTTTAAATAGTTTCCTAATCTATTTATACAGGAGTTTTGTTGTTTACAGGATCTTTAATAATGTATGAAACATAAAATAATTCAAACTAGAATGTCATCAATATTGCAATTAGTTCCATCAATTGATGCTGGTGTCTTTACGTATTCCATAAAAAATGAACTAATTTTGTTTTGTTTACAATAATAGGCAAATTACTCTGTATTCTATATGATCCAACATCCCACTCTACCGGTAGTAAGTGCTATAAGAACAGTTTGGTAATTGAGTGTAAGTGTATTTTTAAACATGCGAAATATTGTTAAGATAACCCAAGATATTCATAAACTGTTAATTTATCATTTCTCAACTACCGTAACTCTTTTATCAAACTTATGGCGGGAAGATCAGTTGTGTTTGTGAGAGCACTGACAACCAATCACAATGTCTGAAGATAGTCTGGACTGTTAGTGACGTAACTGGTAATTAACGAGCCGGAATTTGGATCATTAGTTTAATTACTCGCTCCACGATGGCGCTGCATACGCCTCACTTCCATAAGTTGTAGCGTTATAGCAGTGGGGCTCTCACCTCGAAACCTGCGGGTCGCGGGTTCGAATCCTACCACTAAACGTGCTTACCCTTTTCAGGCCGTGGAGGTATTATAATGTGACGGTAATCCCACTATTGGTTGGTAAAGAGTAGCCTAAGAGTTGGGGTGGGCGTTGTTGATTAGCTGCCTTCTCTCTAGTCTATCACTTTAAAATTAGGGACGGCTAGCCCTGAAGTAACTTTGCACAAAGTTCAACAAACAAGTTATTACAGTGACTGGCTACGTTCTCTCTGGTCACTAGTTCAGTGTTCGAGACAGCTATACCTGAACCATACAGGTCTCTTACCTGGCCTTTTAACCTGTATGCACATAAGGTGCCGATTAGGATCAAACTTCCAATACTTGAAGATTGTTTGTGTTACTAAGCACAAAATTACGCCATGGGCTATCCGTGCTGAGCCCATCGCAGGTATCGAAACTACATATCACTGTTATAAGTCCTCAGACATAAAGTTGAGCCTCCTGAGGTTACTTAATGATAGTCGACATTTTCAGCATTGAAATATCTTTTGAATTTAAGAATTCTGTATTACTGACACTCCTTACATAAAAGGTTGCTTCTTCTTAAGAGGATTGTATATACTCGCGCCTAGATAATTTATGTTAGGCATAGATTTATACAAAAGCGATAGTAACGAAAGTTTAACAAAAATATAAACGATACGGTTTTGTATATCATCGTAGAGATAAGATAACTCTGACAGAAAGAACGTTAAGCCTAAAAATTACATATCGTAATAACAAAATCTTCCACAAATATAGTATTCTATCTAATATTGAATTTGCTGACTTCTTTGATTGTTTTATTTTATATTTCAACTGACAGTTATTTCACAATACGGTTTTGTATATCATCGTAGAGATAAGATAACTCTGACAGAAAGAACGTTAAGCCTAAAAATTACATATCGTAATAAGAAAATCTTCCACAAATATGGTATTCTATCTAATATTGAATTTGCTGACTTCTTTGATTGTTTTATTTTATATTTCAACTGACAGTTATTTCACTGTTGTTTTCAGTTAGTAGATTTCTTTATGAACACAAAATCCCTGCATCAGGTGAAATATTATCCAAGAACCACCAATTGTGGAACATACGGTGGAATGTTATCCAGGAATCATCCACTGTGAATCATAGAGTGAAATATTAACTAGGAAATAAAGTAGAATGTGGTACTATAGTGTGGTTAAGTTGAATGTGGTACTATACTGTAGTTAAGTTGAATGTGGTACTATTCTCTAGTTTTGTAGAATGTTCTACAACAAAAATTCACCGTCCCAACAAGTGACGTTCATGCTGAGTTATATTGTTTCAAGTACCTCCAAACGTTCCACAGTGGGGGGTACTATAGTGTGTTTATGTAGAATGTGGTACTATACTGTAGTTACATTCTACATAACCACACTATAGTACCACATTCTACTTAACCACACTATAGTACTATATTCTACATAACCACACCATAGTACTATATTCTACATAAACACACTATAGTACCACATTCTACATAACTACACTATAGTTCTACATTCTACATAACCACACTATAGTACCACATTCTACATAACTACACTATAGTACTATATTCTACATAACCACACCATAGTACTATATTCTACATAAACACACTATAGTACTACATTTTACATAAACACACTAGAGTACCACATTCTACATAACCAGACTATAGTACTACATTTTACATAAACACACTATAGTACCACATTCTACATAACCACACTATAGTTCTACATTCAACATAACCACACTATAGTTCTACATTCTACATAACCACACTATAGTACCACATTCTACATAACCACACTATAGTTCTACATCCAACATAACCACACTATAGTTCTACATTCTACATAACCACACTATAGTACCACATTCTACATAACCACACTATAGTACTTTCTTCAAAACACTATTTTGTTCCTAAAGTTCCTTTTTGTTAAACGTTCCTAGAACCCTTCTCCACTGTGTAGTTAGCGATTTGTTGCTTAGTGAAATTTATTCCTTTGTTTCATACACGTTTTATTTCAACAAATTGAATACTTCTTTTTTAAATAATTAAGGTCAAATTTATAATCTTCAATTCACTAATCAAACTATTCCATATTCAAAAAGTAGATAACACACTTTTAGACAAAACTATTTCAAGTGTACAACTACGATGGTGCTAATTTCGACATCTTCTGTCCTCTGGACTGCCACATATCTGTAAATACACCCACGCGCTGTGGAAACACACGAATCTGCCAAAATGTTCGTATCCAGTCATATATCCTGTGTCGCCGTTCGTCTGTAAATACACAAATAATGGAGAAGCCAGTTGTAATATTATTTATGATGATATAATTAGCTTTTATTTTAAAATTCCATCTTCTTCCTTTCATTCGACATCTGTCTGAACTGGCCCAGTCTTAGACAAAAACCACTTCCGACCCCCAAACCTGGACTCCTGTCGCAGAAATGATGCTTTACATTTGGTGGGATATCAAAGGAATAATTCATTT
>NW_013674832.1:21523-26432 GCF_000517525.1 Limulus polyphemus
ATGTTTCGTTTTGATATATAAGTTGTTCGGTTTTTTTTCATCTAAAAAAAAAGCGACATTAATTTCTTGACGACCTAAAATTTGGATCAGTGAATACTATCAGACTGTATGTAATCAACACAAGAAGACCTTCTTTATGAAGGCTATAATGAAAGTCCTTGCCTGTTGCTATGGTGACGGATACGACCAATAGGTTGAGGTGTGTATTCTCTATGCCTTATGGCAAACCGACCTTCTCTGAGTGGTAAAAATATTATCACAATATTAGCAAACACACAAAGCTACACAATGAGCTATCTGTGCTCTGCCCACCACGAGTATCGAAACTCGGTTTTTAGAGTTGTAACTTCTGCTTGGTTGTTGTTAGCCACAAAGGTACACAATGGGCTAGTTGTCTGTAGCAACCGTGGGGATTGAACTCTGAATTTTAGCGTCAGAAACCCTGAAGCATACTGCTGAACCCCGGATGTGTCCAATAACGAGAGTATAACAAGGGAAGAAGTTAGATTATATTTATTTATTTCATAAATTAATTTAAGATGTTTACACATCAATGGATAGAGAGTTTTAATAGCCTATTGTTAGAAAATCCGTTTAGAGTAAACTTATAAGGTTAATTTCTGTTGGGTAATAAACCTTATTTAGCTTCCGGTGTTGACAGAGGAGAGAAAGCTTGTCTGTTTCCTCAGAGATCAAAGACCGATGTGGATTGGGTACCATGACAGTTCAGTTGGCTGTGTGTGTTGTTTGTTTTATTTCCTTTGTTCTTATTCAGTGACGACAATCTACAACTTCCGTTTTTGTTCACAAGTTCATCAATTGTTAACTTCCCACGAATTAGAACAAAACAAAACTACACAGTTTGGAGAAAACGAACCTTCAGAGTTCCCCAAGGCTTAGAGCGAACAGTCTTTTCATTAGAAGTTGAAAACGTAAAACCACCCTTTTTGGAACATGAGCAACTTACCGCAGAAAATGAAGAGGGGGGCATTTTCATTCAGATACATTTTGTTCGATTTAAGCTCAGATGGGTTTATCAGTTTGTTACATCATTGCCATATGGCTAATCCTAAAATAAATCCTACTTCTTATTCAGTGTATACTTATGTTTTAAAGCAACCAAAATAGTTTAGCAGTCACAAATGATGGAGCTCACTTTAGCTTAACATTTGACGATTTGAAAACCCCTTTATGAGTCGATTAGGCCTACCAATTGTATAAAAATCATATAGGTATGAATGAATGTGTCTAATGCAGTAGGTGTCGTACATGGGAATTTTAGAGAAATACTTGCAATCAATTATTAAAATGAAAGTTTCAATTACACTTTCAAATCTTAATGTTATAATCGTCTAACGAAACCTTTAAGAATAAAGAACATATTATCATAATAGATTATCTTGACCTTCTGTACTGATCTATAAACTGTAGTCAACAAGCAACAGATACGTTAATTACATTTTGTAACCATTACCCAGGAAGCCACGGGGGTTGAGTAGCCATAGTCTGCTGTAAAACGTTATTTAATTTCTGTTACTCCCAAACAGTACTTTCTTGGTGCTCAGCTACTGTAGATTTTTTACAGCATGGTCTGTGATGGTAGGTTTTACCACTCGGACACGCTACTTTTGACGTATTATCACAGATATCATTGTTAATCCGAAACATAAACTACATCTTTACTAGATTAACATCGTGAAATATGTTTCGTAAAATCCGTTTAACACATTGATATAAACTCAAAGTTATAACTAGTATCGGTCCAACAGTATATTGGTATAACTAGATTCAGTCCAACATGATATTGATATAACCAGAGTCAGTCCAACAGGATATTGGTATAACTAGTATCAGTCCAACAGGTCTAGTTATATCAATATGGACTGAATCTAGTTATACCAATATCCTGTTGGACTGAATCTAGTTATACCAATATACTGTTGGACTGAATCTAGTAATACCAATATCCTGTTGGACTGATTCTAGTTACACCAATATCCTGTTGGACTGAATCTAGTTATACCAATATCCTGTTGGACTGACTCTGGTTATATCAATATCCTGTTGGACTGAATCTAGTTATACCAATATACTGTTGGACTGAATCTAGTTATACCAATATCCTGCTGGACTGAATCTAGTTATACCAATATCCTGTTGGACTGAAAGCAGGATATTGGTATAACTAGAGTCAGTCCAGCAGGATATTGGTATAACTAGATTCAGTCCAACAGTATATTGATATAACTAGATTCAGTCCAGCAGTATATTGGTATAACTAGATTCAGTCCAACAGTATATTGGTATAACTAGATTCAGTCCAACAGGATATTGATATAACTAGATTCAGTCCAGCAGGATATTGGTATAACTAGATTCAGTCCAACAGTATATTGATATAACTAGATTCAGTCCAACAGGATATTGGTATAACTAGATTCAGTCCAACAGTATATTGATATAACTAGATTCAGTCCAACAGTATATTGATATAACTAGAGTCAGTCCAACAGGATATTGATATAACTAGATTCAGTCCAACAGTATATTGATATAACTAGAGTCAGTCCAGCAGGCTCTAGTGTCTGCTAGACCAGACCCAGCCATTTTCACATTCTTTGTGTACACAGCAATCAACAAGTCCCTTGCCTGATTGAGAGATGACTCCTCAGTTTCTTCACAATCTTCAAGGACATCAATGTTCATCTTCTTGCTGGCTACCAACGAACCCTTCATACTGGTAAAATATAGGTCTTGCTGGCTACCAACCAACGAGCTCTTGACACTGGTAAAATATGGGTCTAGCTGGCTACCAACCAACCAGCTCTTGATACTGGTAAAATATGAGTCTAGCTGGCTACCAACCAACTAGCTCTTGATACTGGTAAAATATGGGTCTAGCTGGCTACCAACCAACCAGCTCTTCATACTGGTAAAATATGAGTCTTGCTGGTTACCAGTCAACCAGCTCTTGATACTGGTAAAATATGGGTATTGCTGGCTACCAACCAACTAGCTTTTTATACTGGTAAAATATGGGTCTAGCTGGCTACCAACCAACCAGCTCTTCATACTGGTAAAATATGGGTCTTGCTGGCTACCAACCAACTAGCTCTTAATACTGGTAAAATATGGGTCTTGCTGGCTACCAACCAACTAGCTCTTGATACTGGTAAAATATGGGTCTAGCTGGCTACCAACCAACCAGCTCTTGATATTGGTAAAATATGAAAAGTGTTAAATAAATACACAAGAACATTGATTAAGTTTTAAAAGAATTTACTCCAAGGTAAATTTCACCTCGACGGATCATATTTGGTTTAATTTAATGAAATATGTGTTTCTATATAGGTTAATCTATATTATATCTGCAATCAATCTCTTTTCTTATTTCTGGCTAATTTTCAGTCAATCTATAGATTAACAAAGTGTAGATAGAATTTAAGTATATTTTTTACAACATCGACCACATTAACACCCCTGGAGGCGGTTAAAGTAAGCTCTCCCGTGTGGCACGAGCTATGGTGACGACGTGTTCGTGGTATTAGTCGCGAGCTTTATACTCTATCGCAGGACAACAGGGCGGAAATTTCCGCTACTTGCTGTGAGAACGTTGTCGTTATGTCGTTGTTTGAAATCTCTAAATTGTTCTTCATATATCAAGATATATATATAAGCGGATAATTTTACTCTCAAACGAAGATCTTTTCGGTTCTTTGAACCAATCGTGGAATGTCAATCCCATTTCGTGAAATAAAAATTCTTAGTTTTTTGCCTTAATTTTCCTATTTACGAGAGTGAGAAATCCACCGTTTTGTGTAAACGAGTGGTACGTTTGAAAACATTTGGTATAATTTTATTTTCAAAACTCGTAAATATTCATCGTAATGGTAATATCCGTGGAATGTTGCCCATAATGCTTGAATTCCTCTTCTCTAAACCTGGAGAGTCGTGAGGTAAGCCGTATATTTAAAAAGAAATGTTTTTGTCTGTTTCTTCCTTGCCCCCCCCCCCAATCTTCACGTACAGCTACACAAATGATAGCTACTGTCTCTAATTTTAAACTTTGACATTAGAAGAAATACAACTAGTCGGTAGTGCGCACCGCCAACTCTTAGGTTACACTTAATCAAATGGACATTACTCTTGTAGCAGCACATTCACAGCCCCGAAATGCGAAGCGCGTCTTTGCGACATTGAACTGTGAACCATGAATCACCGGATCCAGAGTCAGGGTATATTATTCACTTGACCACGCACTGTCCCTCGCGGGCGGGTGCAGCACGGGTAGCCCATTGTATAGCTTTGAGACAAAACAAACAAACTTTCTACGTGATCTTCACGTCAGGTTAATTAATTATCAGTTCAGAAATAAACCTGTGGTTTCGAACACTGAGAACTAACCTGACGTGAAGATCCCTCAGTGTTCGAAACCACAGGTTTATTTCTGAACTGATAATGAACAACAATTACGATGCTAAAATTCGACTCTTTCAGTTGGTCAAAGCGCAGATATGAAATTTTATAGCTTTTTGCTAAAACAACATCAATAACAAACCAACAGCAAGGTTATAGAATACCAGTGAATAATTGTGTTGTTATTGTTCTCCGTGTTAATAAACATTAGGTATTGTTATTGTTCTCTTTGTTATTAAACATTAGGTATTGTTATTGTTCTCCGTGTTAATAAACATTAGGTATTATTGTTATTGTTCTCTGTGTTATTAAACATTAGGTATTGTTATTGTTCTCTGTGTTATTCAACATTAGGTATTGTTATTGTTCTCTGTGTCATTCAACATTAGGTATTATTATTGTTCTCTGTGTCATTCAATAATTAGGTATTGTTATTGTTCTCTGTGTCATTCAACATTAGGTATTGTTAATGTTCTCCGTGTTATTAAACATT
>NW_013674833.1:0-3476 GCF_000517525.1 Limulus polyphemus
TATTGGCTGACACCTTACCCCTTCTGTTGTCCAATGACTATCATTACACACTATTGGCTGACACCTTACCCCTTCTGTTGCCCAATGACTATCATTACACACTATTGGCTGACACCTTACCCCTTCTATTGCCCAATGACTATCATTACACACTATTGGCTGACACCTTACCCCTTCTGTTGTCTAATGACTTTCATTACACACTATTGGCTGACACCTTACCCCTTCTGTTGTGTAATGACTTTCATTACACACTATTGACCAACACCTTACCCTTTCTATTGTCCAATGACTATCATTACACACTGTTGACTGACACCTTACACTTTGTATTATGGTTGTACTATGGTTAAAGTATCAGAAAAAACAGCCTTTCCTTCGAGATGTGGTTACAAACCAGTGAACCATTGGCTCATAAGCCTACATCTCATTCAAATATTTGTTTATTGTCGGTACCGGGGAATATATGTTCAGCTTCATTGCAATGTATTTTAGGCCAGATGTGCTATTTTCATAAACATAACCTTGATTTTGTAGATGAGGGATTTTCTCCACGCTGGACCAAGGTATGGTTTCAGAGCCTGGATTCCATTTCTACGTAGAACACTGAATACTCCTTTCTTCAATGTATTGTGTCATTTGAAACTGTATAGTTTACAAATTTCGTTATTTCGTTCTTTTTAAGGAAGATTATTCCCCGTATGCACGGTAAAATATATTGGTTTATCATTAGCACAGTTCCCGCCCGAAACAGAGAATAATCAATTTCCATCTATATATATATATTATTATCTTAGAACTTTTTTTTTGTAGAGTCAGGCTTGTTTTCAGGAAGAGAAAAAAGTCGTACCCAGACCTTTTCGTGTTTTCTCTCTGGTTGTAAATCATTGTTGTCTTAGTTGAACGAATCACTATTTGTCAAGTCACTGTGGCGTTAGAACAAAGCTATTCAGAACACGTAGACAAACTTTTTGTTAGTAGTTGAGCCTCTCGAGGCATGAATGGTCTTGCAGTGGGATTACTCTGCATTCCGTACTGATATACAGGTCTTAAATATATGTTTGACTCTTATTCTTAACCATTCGTTGGAAATATGTTATTCCTCTGTAGTTTATTTTTATGGGAAAGTAGATCCAGTGATGTATTTCCATCTTCTCACTACTGCTGACATTAAGATGGTTTGGTAAAGAGACGGCACTTAATTAACATTAGCTTGGAGAAGGCTTAACAGTGACGGGAATAAGGTACTTAATTAACGTTGGCTTGGAGAAGGCTTCACAGTGACGGGAATAAGGTACTTAATTAACATTAGCTGTTAAGCCTTCTCCAAGTGACAGGAATAAGGTATATGGTTACAGTATCTTTAAGAAAGTTTTGAACCTAGTTGTAAAAGGTTTGGAGGAAAGTTTCTAGTTGGTGAGCAGCAGGTGGAAGAATGACATAACTAAGTAAGAAGTAATTAAAAATAAATGATTTTACTTTTACTGGAAAAGTTTCTATGATTATAAAGTAATGAGAGAAAAAAGTTTTAATCAGGTGAGGAACAATAAAAATATTTTTAATCTGGAGAACAGTATCAGGGAGAAATGTCTTTCTTGGTGAGGAATGATAGAATGTTATTGCCAAATGAGAGAAATAATGTTTTTAATGATGAGCAGTGAGAGAGAGAAAGCTCTAATATGGCGAGGAATAACAGACAACGATTTTCCATTAAGAGTGAGAGAGATTTCTTACCTGGAGAGCAATGACTGTGAAAAGGCAGCCGGATTGTCTTGTTCAGAAAACTGAGGTAGACTTCCGTTCAGTATCCACACCCGAAATCCCACAAGGATACTGAGCTGTAGTACGAAATAAAAGACTTGTTTTGTAGAGATATTCTACATCCTAAAACAAACGTGTCTATTAAACAGTGGATTTCATTATATTGTAAGCTAGTAATCAGAGTCTTTCAGTAATTATTTCTCGCACTGTAAAGTTCATAAAGAACTTGTTCGTTATTTTCAGTTAGCTTTTAGCCACGTTTTAATTTCGTGCCGATAATTTTTTGAATGCAATACCCTGAGTAATTGTTATAAAAAGTGTGCATAACATTAAAACCGTTTATATGCCTATATCAAAGTTGTTGTTATTTTCTCATGGGAGGTACTGAGTTTAATAATCTTGAACATCTCTATGACTTAAGGAATTTAGCTGGCGAAGTGATACATTTGGTGTAAGGCATAAAACCGTAAAGCTTCCTTAGATCTAAGCCAGCCCATTAAACTTGTTTGTTTGTTTCAGAATATTCGAGTAATTCTACACAAAAGGCTATCCACGCATAACTGATGATAGCGTGGATGTAGAACGAGAAGCGGCGTGTTGAGAAAAAGAGATATTACTTCTGTAATAATACAATCATTCTATTAATAATGAGCACACCTAGAGTCCAGATGGGAATCACCGTGAAACGCACGTTAGTACATTCTTCGTGATACTAACTTGATCCACTTCGGTCTGGTCACCCATTTGGGAAGAATAATTACTAAAACTTCAATCCATTCAGATAATTGGTTTGTCTGCACGTGTGTGTGTGCCCGTAATACTATTTTGGGCTTCAACTGAGTTCACTGAAAATTGGTTTTGCGAATTATACATATATATAAGCTAAAAAGATACGACTCTCTTGTGTCGACATTAAACAATTAAGTTCGTCTAGCGTTTTTCACTTCACATCCGCCGTACTAACATACCCATTAAAAGTAAAATGGGCCTGACATGGCCAGGTGGTTAGAGCGCTCGACTCGCTATCTGAGGGTCGCAGGTTCGGATCCCCGTTCCACCAAACATGCTCGTCCTTTCAGCCGTGGGGTCGTAATAATGTGACGGTCAAACCAGATCGTGAAGGATGCGCAATAACAAGAAAACAGAAAATTGCAGAACTTGTTACTTTACAACGACCAGTCAGTCCCTATAAACTAGTTCATGAACTCAGTACCTGAATTTTGATCTATCGATATCACACAGAGGGACAAATTATAAGTATGTATTTTAAAACCCCCGTAACAGATGTATGATAGCAGTAGTGATCATGTAGCTATATGTGAAAACCCACCACATATAATCGCCCAATCCCCAATAATGATCAAAAAAAGTGTACTATATAATTAGTTTTCATTATATGAACAGATTTTATTCTATTTCAAGTAATGAGGACAAACTTAAACCACAGAAATATTTTATAGCAATGCAAACGATTTAATCTTTTAACTCAGAGTAACAGTAGTATTTTCATTATCTTTCAGAAAAAATGTCATACAGTTGTTGAGATTGCCATACCTGAAGCAATTCACAAATTCTGAAATATGCTGTATTAATTGTGAGGCGTAAATTCATTATTGTCGATAAATAAAATTATCAACAACTTCTCTTGATTTGAATGAATTACCGGAGAGAGATCAAAATCAGTACTTCTTCATTACTGGAGAGAGATCAAAATT
>NW_013674833.1:4433-12862 GCF_000517525.1 Limulus polyphemus
GGAGAGAGATCAAAATCAGTAATTCTTCATTACTGGAGAGAGATCAAAATCAGTAATTCTTCATTACTGGAGAGAGATCAAAATCAGTAATTCTTCATTACTGAAGAGAGATCAAAATCAGTAATTCAGCATTGCTGGAGAGAGATCAAAATCAGTAATTCTTCATTACTGGAGAGAGATCAAAATCAGTAATTCAGCATTACCGTAGAGAGATCAAAATCAATAATTCTTCATTACTGGAGAGAGATCAAAATCGCTAATTCATCACTACTGAAGAGAGATCAAAATCGCTAATTCAGCATTACTGGAGAGAGATCAAAAGCATTGCCAGGAAGTGGTTACTTGTAGGAAACCAGGTTCGCCCTATGATCAATACTTTCAGGAAACCAATGCACCAGTTCAAGGAACATAAGTGATGGTTTGGACTCCTACCACAGTCATCAGGTTTAAATATCATCAAATTATCTAAACTCTATAGTTAGCAGTTGACATCAATTTACAAAATAAACTTCAACCACCGTTCACTTCAACAATTTCAAGAAGCTCTGATCGACGAATATCACAACACGTTGCTTTATCCGTCCTATTGATATAATATAAATATAATGTAAAAATTAATATACGATCCCTTTACTTTATTCAACCCCTGTTTAGATAATACCCCGCAGAGGCACAGCGGTATGTCTGCGGACTTACAACGCTAGAATCTGGGTTATGATACCCGTGGTGGGCAGGGCACAGTTAACCCATTGTGCAGCTTTGTGTTTAACTTAAAAAAATACATACAGCTGCTCTTGTGAAAACATAAAGTTTCTTAACATTTACTTATATATATATTTACTTTGATTGTTAACTATAAAGGCTTAGCACCGAGACATATCAGTTTAGATATTAAAAATAAAGACATCTCAAAGTTCGACCGTATGAGTTTTTGTGACTTTTAATATGTCATATTGTTTGTAGTATATTTATGTGTGTATTTACACTACTACGGTTAAAAGTGCTTCTTTAACTTGCTGCCCGTTATATTATCATATTAGAATCGTTACAAAATACGTGTTTATTTTCCAAGTTTAGACAATTCTTATATTACTCTTCGTAAAATATAGTTGTATGTTTTTCACTTACCGAAGAAAACAGTTACGTTCGTTTTCTTCATAGGCACGATATTGTGGTATAATTGAGAAGCACTAAAGTTTTCAGACAAACCTGCTTTCAAGTATAAATTGTTTGACTTTATTCGAAAGAGATATACCATTCTTAAAAGGATTTGTAGTAATATACAAGTCTAATTGCTTTATTTAGCTGTGGCGATACATAGATTTAACGAGTAGTCGTATTTCGAATATAATCCAAAAATAAAAGAATGTTCACCAGAAAAGACTTAGATAATTGTAAACAGCCTGTGCGTTTTTCAAGTCAATGCTTAAGGTCACAGAGTGACTTTATCTTGATCGTGTATAAAAGACAAACCCTAAATCAAGAATTAGACCCAACGCTATTACTTCAATTTCTAGTTTAACAAAAATATTTCCCTTTATCTCCCAATCTGTGGGTCGTGGGTTCGAATCCCCGTCGCACCAAACATGCTCGCCCTTTCAGCCGTGGGGGGGGGGTTATAATGTGACGGTAAATCCCACTATTCGTTGGTAAAAGAGTAGCCCAAGAGTTGGCGGTTGGTGGTGATGACTAGCTGTCTTTCCTCTTGTCTTATACTGCTAAATTAGGGACGGCTAGCGCAGATAGTCCCCGTGTAGCTTTGCGCAAAATCCAAAACAAATAAACAGACATTTCCTTTGTCATTTGATCAACCTAAGACACTCAGCTACTTGAAGAAATTAGTGCAAATTTAGGTAACATTATTGACTCGTGGATGATTTCAGCAAAAACTATCATGGTTCTCATTTTACATGCCAACAAATGATGAAAAATGTTCATAAAAATTGAACATCGTGGAAATGTTAAAACAAAAAAATATAAAAGTTACATAACTAAAACATTTCACGTTAACTTACAAGAAAAGGTGAGATTTAAAATACAACAACATGTTGCATAGATTCTAGTTTGAAGGTATTAACGAATCCGTTTAACAGTTGATTGATTTTTAGAATCGGTTGGCTGGTTATTGATACAATGCATTACACCCTGAAGACGTCTACTACGAAGTTACGTTTGGCTACACCTCCATTTATAATGAATATGTATATATATCAAACAGTTTAATAGGTCGTCAAAGTTTATAATAGTTTCTAACTTAAGTTTAAAAAAAAAGGCTTAGGTTTTTCCTTGTAATGAACTTGAGCATTGGCTAAAATAACGAAACGTCGAGGTTTAAAACAAGCATCACTGGAAAGTTTGGGGACTTGTATATAATGGAATTATCCATCCTTTAAGTAATTTATGAGAAGTATCAAGGAAGCATTACAAGAAAAATGATTTATGAACAAAAATAGGCAACGCAAGAGAAGAAAAAATAAAGTTCCTTAAAAGTACATTGAATAAAGTCTTGTTGCTAATCGCTGTTTCCGAGTTAGTTATCGTCTTGAAGGTAATTGGTAATTAATCTGGTTAGTGCACCTGACTGGCAGAACATCCCGCCTTTTTAGTTTTTGTACTGGATTTAATTGGCTAGACTTCATCCCCACTAATTGACGCTGAGGAAAACTTCGAACCTCAAAATGGCTTCACTAATACAGAGAGCTTATGTGCATGCATTAGTTTAACCATAATTGGCACTACATTCCAATTTATAAAAAGGACAACAAAAATATCAAAAAGTAGTTTCAACATCTCGTGATGGCATATAGAATTAAGACACGAGACTTTTTTGTTACAACACACCGACTTTAAAAACCAATAAAAAACTCTTTTTTCACTTTAAATTTGCCTGGTTTCGGATATTCGCGCAATATTACTCAAAGGCTGTCTGCGTTAGTAGTCTCTAATTCTGAACTGATAGAATATAAGCAGGGTAGCTAGCTAGTCAACAGCACCCACCGCAAACTATAGTGTTACGCTTATCTTTCCGAATAGTGGGATCTGCACGTCACCCACAAACACAGCCCCGGATGTTAAGCTGGGTCACGGCCCTTTAATCTAAATAAAAATACAGTAAAGTACATGTCAAGTAATAACAAATTTATTAAACATATTGTTACTCATATTTGAATTGCTCTAATTTTCATTATGTTTCTTTACACTTACCGTTCATGGTGGTATAGGCATAGCGCACTAATTCTGATAATTTACCATACAGTTGGGATTGACGGCGTGGCTGGTCTGGTGGTTAGGGGGCCCGACTCGCAATCTACGGGTCACGGGTTTGAATCCCGTCACACCAAATATGCTCGCCCTTTCAGCCGTGGCTATAAAGTGACGGTCAATCCCACTATTCGTTGGTGAGGTGAAGGTGGAAGGTGATGACTAGCTGCCTTCCCTCTAGTCTTACACTGCTAAATTAGGGACGGCTAGCGCAGACAGCCCTGTTGTAGCTTGGCGCGAAATTCAAAACAAACCTAACCCAGGATCGAAACTAGTCCTTTCACGTTAACAACCAAAACGTAGGACAAAAATTTGTTATTAATTAATGTCTAGATACATATAAAATAATTGTTACTAATTATAACTAGAGTTAGATGACTGTACAAGTCACTAAGCATGATAACGTCAAAATCATCACGATCACTTTCCTACTATTGGTCATTTTCAACACACTTACCATACTAACTATTGTCAAGGTTTTCAACACACTTACCATACTAACTATTGTCAAGGTTTTCAACACACTTACCATACTAACTATTGTCAAGGTTTTCAACACACTTACCATACTAACTATTGTCAAGGTTTTCAACACACTTACCATACTAACTATTGTCAAGGTTTTCAACACACTTACCATACTAACTATTGTCAAGGTTTTCAACACACTTACCATACTAACTATTGTCAAGGTTTTCAACACACTTACCATACTAACTATTGTCAAGGTTTTCAACACACTTACCATACTAACTATTGTCAGGGTATATTTGTCCAGTCCAGGCCACTTCAAGTTAGCTATTTCTTTTCCAGATCTATGAGTAAAAAGGAATAAAAAAATTGTAAAGTCATTTAAATCAATTATTCTGACTAAAGTATTATTTTTTCTCTATTTTCTCAACTCTACAAAAATTAATACCACTCTGGCATACTGGCCACAATAATTAAAGGAAGGTCATTTATTGTACACTCTAACTACAAGGCACAATAACTCTCATGAAATAATTCTAATGGCATCTCTGAGCTACTTTTTAAGACGTTACGTAATTTGGCATGTACTTTTTAAATTAAAGGAAGGTCATTTATTTTACACTCTAACAACAAGGCACAATAACTCTCATGAAATAATTCTAATGGCATCTCTGAGCTACTTTTTAATACGTTACGTAATTTGGCATGCACTTTTTAAATTGTATAGAAAAGAGAAGGAAATATGATGTGATTTCATTAAACAATTTGAACAATAGTAAAGTGAATAAAAGAGATCCAGATTTGTAATGAACATGCCAAGACCCCCCTCCCCAACCCCTCAGACATTAGGACATTTCCATGAGCAGTTGACGGCAGTAGGTAGGCTAGAAGCTGGTCAAACACAGCCATTGCAGGATTACCAAAAGACAAGTCTCACAAAGTTTGGTTAGCAGGATCTGGACACAATTCATCAGATAGTCAATACCCCCGAAATAAGGCCGTTATTTGATAATAATGACTCAAAGCAACTGACAAACTTTAGCTTCTCAACAAATCGAAAAGAGAAAGAATACTTAAATACTCTACTGAATGCATGATAATCCTCCTGAAAAGATTAGCAGTTCACTTATTGTTTACTGTAATAAAGAGATAATTTCTCTAAATATTTTAACGATACTTGAAACCTGCTTGAATTAACGTGACAGTCTGTTTTCCTTTAAATTTATAATTTATTTTCTGATATCAGTAAGACGAATATAAATTTGCAGTAAATTATTAGTGGGTTAACAATAAGTTTACAGACGTAACATTTTCATGATTGCATAACCAGCATTGCCTTGCAGGGTAACTTCATTTAAAGGAAAAAAGGAACTCAAAGAATTAAAGGGGAAAAGAATACTTATTATATATGCATAGTATAGCATTAAGTTGTTTTATGAAATCCTGTTCCTTATTCAGTTAAAAAATACAGCTGTTTTACCACTGTTAACAGTTTTGTTAACAGTAATCGCCTTTTCATAAATAGAATAAAGATCTTTCTCATTATCCTTTAATTATTATGAGCAGTGTAATATTGGTTAACCAGTGTTATGAGTATCCTTGAAATAAATTATCAAAGCTTTGAACTGGGGAGTTTTGTAGATATTTCTACAGCTGTGTTCAAACACAAATATCAACAAATGTGACATACTGAAGACTGAATAACCATCTAATGAGTTCTAGAACTTATTACAGGAACAGAAATATTTATTAGAAAACGTACAGAACCTGTAATATGACTACTGAACATGTCAAACAGAGATAGCTATAAGTGAATATCACGAAAACTAGTCAGTAATAATATTATTATTTGGTAACAATTTGCATAAAATTATTCGAAATACTTCAGTTTTAGACGTTTTTCTTTAACAATGCCACGTGCTTGATTAAACAGTGTTAATAAAATATGTTACTAACTATCTATTAAAGTTATTTAACTTTATGCTAAACCAAATACAATTCGTTTTCTTACTTATTAAAACTTAGTTTTCAAACAACTTTAATATGTCACAGGATCAAAACTTACTAAAATATAGGTTCATTCCACTTGTGTTTTTAATTCTATTTGTAATCAGTTTTTTTCCTTTAATGAAAATTAGATTGTAAAACTTGAAATAAACTTCTATATGGTTGAATGAAAGTTATTACGTAAAAATGTCTTTTCTTGCACCTGTGATGAGTAGAAAACATATTTCAAAGTTACTACAAAATTAGGAAGATTTTTCAAATTTGAAAGTGCTGAGCAAAGTGAAGCACCAACGAAAAAAAGAGTTTTTGGAATGCTGTAGATAGTGCTGTCAACCTACAGCTACTTGTAAATACCCATCGATCCAACATAGGTCGATGGTTTCCACGGTAGTCTTTCACGTGCCGTCTCGGGCGTTTCCTAGACAACGGTTTCTCCTGGAGACTTGGGACAAGAAACCAAAATTCCTACATTGTGACTTAGTGTCTTTAATATAATAAGATCGTCTTCAGGGTTTATAAAGAGCCACAGCTATTAAACAGTAATTCAGTAGTATATTTGTATGTACATAGAAATCTTGCCTAAGTAAATTTAATCAATTTTACGTCGATTCAAATTAATTGGTGCACAATACGAAAATAAAAAAATGGTAAAACAGTACACAAAACAATATAGGTGGCATGATATAGACACTTGAAGAATTAACGTCGAAACAAGCTATACTATAACAATAAACATTTTACAGTTCATTAAAAGTGAACCTAAACATATATATATATATATTAAAACAATAAAACTTGTACAACTATTTAAAGAGTGAACCTTCTGGTAAACAATTCTGTAACAATAAACCTTGCACATACGATGTAACAATAAACGTCTCTTAAACAATACAGGACCAATAAACTATGAAAGAATACTTGAAAATGAGCCTTGATATTAGTACAATAAAGTTTATACAGATTATTGAATCTTGAGCATCAAAACGTGACAATCTTGAGACTTAAAAAAATCATCCAACAAGTGAATCTTATTAAAGTGATTGGTGAACAACCTAGAAACACAAAAATACTGCAACAACTTACCCAGTCGAAATCAAACATAATAAAACAGGAGAATTAACTTAATTACCAGTAGGAGAAATAATACCAGATAAATAAACTAGTGGAAAAATAGATCTTGTATGAATACTTGAAGAGAGGACCTTGAAAGACTACAATAAAATATATTAAACATATGTAAGTGAAGATAACAACAAAGATAATAACTTGAAAAAAGAATTAAATAATAGCAAAAGTACAATGGAAATAAAAACGACCAGTTCATAGAAAGTGAAGACAGGAAAAATTAGTATTTAATTGAAGACAAGAATTAGGCTGTGATAACAAATAATTAAAATACAACAATGGAATTCGGGTCGATCAACCAGATTTAAAAAATATAACATTATAAATGGAAACTAACAGAAATCAAGAAATGAATCCCAAATTAAAAGTTGACTGCGGAGTTTTTATTGGAGAACTTTGAAAGCAAGATACTTCAGAAGGTTAACCTGAAAGGCGAATTTAATTACTATAACTTTTAGTAACGAATACCGAAACAGTGTTATCTTTCAATTTGTAGTGCATACTGGAGGGATTTACACATTGTGATAAAAGTTTAGATAAATGACCTTAACACTCCAGATGTAAATATATTAGTTTTTTTTTTATTACTGCCAACGTTTCGCTTTTACGTTGGTAGTAATACAAAACAAATCTATATATACAGCTGGAGTGTAAAGGTCGTTTCTCTAAACTTTTATCACAATTAGAACAATGTTAACCTCAATCGAGATGAAATCTACTGTATTATGCAACAAAAAACTAATACCATAACATCAGTACAAACAGAACATAACCCATAGACACAAAGGGCATTACTTTATGGTATAACAAAAACCAATACCATAACATCAATACAACCAGAACATAATTATGTTCTGGTTGTATTGATGTTATGGTATTAGTTTTTGTTATACCATAAAGTAATGCCCTTTGTGTCTATAGGTTATGTTCTGGTTGTATTGATGTTATGGTATTAGTTTTTGTTATACCCTAACGTAATGCCCTTTGTGTCTATGGGTTATGTTCTGGTTGTACTGATGTTATGGTATTAGTTTTTGTTATACCCTAACGTAATGCCCTTTGTTCTATGGGCACATAGACACAAAGGACATTACGTTAGGGTATAACAAAAACTGATACACAAGAATAATAATCGGTTACTTCCTGCGTAACGATGTCTATCATGATATAACGAGAAATCAAACCATAGACAAAAAAGGCATTTACGTTATGGTACAAAAACAGCTACTCGAAGCATCAAAATATATATATATGGTACAATTATACGGATTGATGTACATTATATTAAAACCTATTTAAAGTCATAGTGAAATATCATGTATCAGAATATATTAGGTCGTCAAGAAATTTATGTCGCGTTTTGGAATACTTTCATTACCCCCCCCCCCCAAAAAAAAAAAACGTACATCAGGTATAATAATTAAACAAACCGCCTAAACGTCAAGTCAGTGTAGGCTATATAATGTGTAATGTTTAGTATACTCTAATCCCTTATAGTGATGGCATACCACGAGACCCACATTCGGCATGTAATGCTGTTTGAATACAAGAAGGGAATCAACACC
>NW_013674833.1:13862-19755 GCF_000517525.1 Limulus polyphemus
GCTTTTTGAGTCTAACCCAAGACAACACACTCGTGAAATGGTCCTGAAATTGTATGTCTCTCATGAAACAATACGTAAACATCTAAGGAATATAGGAAAACTCCATAAAGAAGGTGTTTAGGTGCTTCACGAACTCTCCGATGATCGTCGTTTCCAACGTGTGAACGTTGCTTCGTCTCTTCTAGCGCGTAATGCACGTGAACCATTTTTAGACAGAATTGTCACCGGTGATGAAAAATGGATTCTCTATACAAATATTAAACGCCAAAAACAATGGCTCGGTCCTAGAGAAAAATCACTTCCGACCCCCAAACATGGACTCCATCCGCAGAAAGTGATGCTTTGCATTTGGTAGGACATCAAAGGATTATTCATTTCGAACTCCTCAATCCACAGCAAACTGTCAATGCACAGATCTATTGTCAGTAACTGGAACGTTTATATCAAGCCCTTCATCAGAAACGCCCTTCACTCGTCAATCGGAAAGGTGTTCTTCTTCACGACAATGCACGTCTGCATGTGGCACGTTTGACGCAACACAAGATTATGGAGTTGGGTTGGGACGTTCTCCCTCACCCATCATATTCTCCAGATATGGCACCATCAGATTACCATCTTTTGCCTTCGCTGTAACACCATCTTAATAGGAAAACGTATGCAGATGTGTAAGGTGTTAAAGAGGACATCGACATGTTTTTTGCTTCAAAGCCAAGTGATTTCTTTAATCAGGACATTAACAGCCTGAATGTAAGATGGAAAAGCATCGTCGATAAGAATGGAGACTATTTCATTTAATAAATGTTTTGTTTTGATATATAAGTTGTTCGGGTTTTTTCATCTAAGCGACATTGATTTCTTGACGACCTAATATTCGGAATAATTATTCGGATTGAGTGCATTATATTAAAATCTATGTAAAGTCACAGTGAAATGTCATATGTTAGAAATATATTTTGTTTGGGATTTGTAGGTAGTGTGGTGTCACCAAACATTGATGGATTTTGAAAAAGGCATGTAACATGACTATGATCAATTTAGGACAATCAAGACAATCCAGATAGGATACTTGTTGAAGGTCTCAGGACGTAATAAGCAAAGTGCGGCGTCTTGTAACAGATAAGTAGTTCAGTGATTTCCGTTTTGAAAAGCGTCACAAGTCACGTGTACACAAGTTGTATCCATGATATGTCAGCTCATATCTCACGCAATTGGAGAATAAAATTAGCATTCATGCTATTTCTGTCAAGTGGCTGGATGTAGAACCTGGATTTCACTGTGATTGGACTGTTGAAACGGACGCTGGGAAACTGTCATTCTCGTACACTGGATGAATTCTGAAAGCTGCAGGGAGGAGAGGTGTAATGTGCATTCTGCTCAGGTCAGCCTTGTCGAGATGCACAGTTGTCAGACAGAGCACTACTGAATGTAGCGACATGAACTGTAACGACGTGGTGAGGCTCCAAAATCGTGTTAATGTAACGTTCTCAACCTCTATATATTCAAAACGAATAAATTTGAAGCGTAAGCATCAACTAGATTATATAGATATGTCATTGATTTGGAAAATCTTAAATAATTATTGTTGAAATTTCAACAAATTGTTTTTTTTTAATTGTGTTTTTTTAAATATCTTAACAAATATGGTTATTTCTGTAATATCTTAAACTCTTCTAAGTCTAATTCGACATTATACATAATGGTACGTTTAATAATCGTGTTTCTTTAAAAAGATGACCGAAGAAAAGCTACATCCATGATTAGATCGATATAGACCAGCTGAGCTGATTCTTAGTTCCAGTACAAAAATCGATATAAAAACTCGAGACCTAATTTTTATTATAATATATTCTTGTAATAATGACAAATAACTCAGGGTTATGTTTTTTCGATTCTTACATAGTTACAGTATGATTGAGTGTATGTGTATTTAATCCACGGTCCCCTCTCCAGGAAGTGTAATACCAAACGTAGCGTTATAGCTAGCTTTGGGCAAAATGTTAGAAACTTCATTCGCATGCTTTGAATTAATATTCATAACCCTAAAATGGAGGTTTGGACTCAGACTAGTTATGTTAACTTAAGAGGGGAAAGTATTGTCCACATTGATTAAAGATGAGTACGTCTGGAAATATTAGAGATAGTAAACAACGCTATTAGTTTAGCTCCAAGGAACTGTCGCTAAGCTCAAGCACTAATCAGTATAATACTTGGCTGGAATGTTTCTTACATTTTACTACACTATTGGAAAAATATGTTCCGAGTTGAAATTATGTTTTTACATTATCAGTGACCCAACACAAAGAAATGGGCGGCGCCACGTGGTTACTACTAGACTACAGTAAATCACAGACATGAACAATAATTATTACGACCGTCTGAGCCTAAGTAAACACCACCATTAACGCGTGAAATACAGTTTGGGTTAATTTTTGTTTTTTTTTAAGCAAAAAGATTACACAATGGCCTATCTGTGTTGTGTGTCCACCACGGGTATCGAAAACTGGTTTTTAAGAGTTATAAGCCTCCATACTTATCGCTAAGCCACTGGGGGTTTTGGTTAATGAATAATTGGAAATCAAAGAATGTTTCATTACACTGGATACCAATCCTTACTACATGACAATCAAATAAAGTAATCTTTCTCTCCTTGATGCTCTCACCAAGTCTGTGTTTCTTTGATTACCTTGTCACTAGGTTTAATCAGAAACCAATATTAGGGTTTACGTATGGAGTCTTATTTTTTCCATTTTAAACTTGTTTAGCTTCGTATTAGTTTAGGGCAGACTCAATTAAATATAATAATTAAATATTTAATACTCTCTGAGTAAACACAGTTCAACTCTACTCCTTATTACATTTAATACTTTACTACTGACAGATTCAACTTTAAATGCATTTGTTTGAACGACTGCGGAACTTGTAGTGTTATGTAAGCAGTCACGTTTCAAAGATTTATTTCTAAGAATAATGTTTTATAAAACAAACACAACACGAAAATTTTTTTATTTCATCAATTGTAGGAGATGTGCCTTTTAAGTATACAGACAACCAACAGATTTATAAGCATGAATAATTGTAGAATTCACGGTGGATTGTATAGAGTTAGAATTCAGACAACGTTCGGTAAGATATTTTACTTCAGGCAATCTTTCATACTTTAATGTTAAATAATTCCTATAGTAAGCATTATGTACATATAACTTACAAGTGTTTATATAGTTGGCTTTTTTTCGGGGGGGGGGGAGGGGGTATTTCTTCTACAACTTACTCTTACGTTTCTGGACTCTTAGGATATTATTGCGCCTTTAACACCCCAAGAATCGAACACATAGTGCGGGAATACAGATCAATAACGTCCAATATATATAGTCCTTATTATATATTATTTTTAATACTTTCAGAAAATATATTTCACATGATAAGTAAACGACCCAAATAGTTTATCCTGAAAGTTAATCAAATCATTCCAGCTTCAGAATGATTGTGACATTTTTAAATATAAGCAGCGCTTACAGAGAAGCTTTGTTACACACCCTCGAGTAAAATGAAGTAAAATCGCGAGTTGATATGTTTCTTGCACCATTATTGGTATTCTGGAATAGTATACAGAATTATAAAGAAATATCTCAAAAACTACAACAGTGAATGGTTGGGTATTAGATGTTTATAGTTTATTATAAGGCATTCTGTTGGCAGCTTTTATAGTTTATGATAAAGCATTCTGTTGGCAGCGTTTATAGTTTATTACAAGGTATTCTGTTGGCAGCTTTTATAGTTTATTATAAGGTATTCTGTTGGCAGCGTTTATAGTTTATTATAATTATTCTGTTGGCAGCTTTTATAGTTTATTATAAGGCATTCTGTTGGCAGCTTTTATAGTTTATTATAAGGTATTCTGTTGGCAGCTTTTATAGTTTATTATATGGTATTCTGTTGACAGCGTTTATAGTTTATTATAAGGCACTCTGTTGACAGCAAACTTGAATTCTGGAAACTGTAAGTATTATAAAATTTATAAAATACTTTTAGTTATTTTGACTTATACTTATAATCTAAAAATTAAAAGAGTTGATATCAATGTTACATATAAGTGAGTTCTCAGGCCTGGAAGGTGATTTCTGTTTTCTATTTCTGGACAGACACCTAACAGTAGGCTTCACATATTCAATGTTACATATAAGTGAGTTCTCAGGCCTGGAAGGTGAGTTTTGTTTTCTATTTCTGGACAGACACCTAACAGTAGGCTTCACATATTCAATGTTACATATAAGTGAGTTCTCAGTTCTGGAAGGTGAGTTTTGTTTTCTATTAATGGAGAGACACTTAACAGTAGGCTTCACATATTCAATGTTACATATAAGTGAGTTCTCAGGTCTGGAAGGTGAGTTTTGTTTTCTATTTCTGGAGAAATACTTAACAGTAGGCTTTACATATTCAATGTTACATATAAGTGAGTTCTCAGGCCTGGAAGGTGAGTTTTGTTTTCTATTTCTGGACAGACACCTAACAGTAGGCTTCACATATTCAATGTTACATATAAGTGAGTTCTCAGGTCTGGAAGGTGAGTTCTGTTTTATATTTCTGGAGAGACACCTAACAGTAGGCTTCACAGCTTCAATGTTACATATCATTGATAAGTGAGTTCTCAGGTCTGGAAGATGAGTTTTGTTTTCTATTTCTGGAGAGACACCTAACAGTAGGCTTCACATATTCAAAGTTACGGCGTGAACAACCAATGAACGCTCTAATTTTAAATCTAAACAAATGTTTGACTCTAACAACTGCTTTGAAGAAATACCTTAATTGTAATTATGGAAACGCACGTGTGATTAATTTTGTTTTAAGTTGAATCATGTGTTTTTTATTATACAGTAACCCAAAAGTAATACGCTTTTAATACTGATTTATGAATTACCAGCGAGAGGGGTAGCTTTGTTAAGTCGTTCTCGTATATATTTGGCATTATTAAGTTACGAGAAGTTCATTTGATTTGTAAAAATGGACCAGGCGTGTCCTATTGATAGTGCACCCGGTTGTGGATCGAGGAGTCCAATAATTGAGATATAATGCCGATGACCGAGCACCGCACTCTCAGATGTGAGTGCGTTATAAATGAAACAGTAGATTATATAATTCGGCTCAAATAGCCGACTAAAGTACTTTTGGCGGAGTGTGTTTCTTTCCGGCTGCTTTCCTTATAATCCAAAAGCAAGGATGGCTACACCTGAATCCTCGGGGTCTCTGAAACAACCGCTTAGCCCCCATGACATTCCAGTTTTACGAACAACCGCTTAGCCCCCATGATATTCCAGTTTTACAAACAACCGCTTAGCCTCATGATATTCCAGTTTTACAAACAACCTATGATATTCCAGTTTTACAAACAACCCATGATATTCCAGTTTTACAAACAACCAATGATATTCCAGTTTTACAAACAACCCATGATATTCCAGTTTTACAAACAACCAATGATATTCCAGTTTTACAAACAACCTATGATATTCCAGTTTTACAAGCAACCTATGATATTTCAGTTTTACAAACAACCCATGATATTCCAGTTTCACAAATTCCTTTGTAAAAATTAATTGACTTCTCTAAAATCATGACTACTAATTATTACATTATTAATCATTAGAATGGGTAGCTCTGGGTATGCTACAACTACTCCAACCAATTTAAAGTAAGCTTATGTTAAACTCCAAAAACGACAAATTTAAAATATCCGTAACAAGAATAAGCAAGTGTTAAAATCCTAAATAATATTCAACGTTAAACTGGTACACAACTAAAAAATATATATATATATAATAATATACATATACTACTACTACGTATACTATTACTACTACGTACTAACTACGTAACGTACTACGTACGTAACGTACTA
>NW_013674833.1:20134-24581 GCF_000517525.1 Limulus polyphemus
GAAAGTTACCCTCGTAGTTCACGAGAAGAAAACGGGGGAAGGTAAGTACTGCATGGAGGAAGTGCTCTGACTGAGGACAATTAAAAACAATTTTTATTTAGGCCTATCTATGGCCTTCAAAAAGTTGACGACTCTACATGTTTCGACGTTACAACGTCATCCTCAGGAGATAGATAGGCCTAAATAAAATGTTTTTAATTGTGTACCAGTTTAACGTTGAATAGTATTTATGATTTTAACTTTATACACAAGTGCCAAAATACTATAATTAATAAGCAAGTGTACCTATATAAACTAGTTTTGATTTGGAAATATTTGATCGTAACATTAACATGTTTACTTATTAGTTCTTTATGGAACCAAGTCACATGACTTTTGTCTCATAACAATATTTCTTGCAATAAAAAGATATAAAAGTTCCAGAGCGATCAATTTATCTTCGTTATTGTTATAGAAACATAAACAAAAGTAAACCATTATTGGTACTAACTTTGAACCCATACTGCCCCGTTAATCAGGTAATGACTCTTTCTCGCCATTTAAACTCAACTGTGGAAAAATATTTTTTTTCTAAGTCATTTAAAACATCGGTAGAGACAAAACTTATTGTTTACACAAATCTGTTGTTTCTTGTAAAGAGTAAGTTATTACATAAAGATTCAGTATTGAAACTAACAGTAGCAATGACTTATTCAAATATTCAGTTCTCACGAATGTTATTACACACACACATATATGTACGTATATATAATATGTATATATAGCTATAATTCTAATGACTCAAGAAACTGTGCTTAGTACCAGAGCCAGAGAACATACGATTTCTTAAATTAGAAACTATTAATCTAACTGAACGCCATTCTTTATGTATTTTTGATAATCCATATAAACTACTTTCATGTGATCCCACGTGTCTGTCTCTATTCACTAAACTACGTTCATATGATCCCACGTGTCTGTCTTTATTCACTAAACTACGTTCATATGATCCTACGTGTCTGTCTCTATTCACTAAACTACGTTCATATGGTCCCCACGTGTCTGTCTCTATTCACTAAACTACGTTCATATGATCCCACGTGTCTGTCTCTATTCACTAAACTACGTTCATATGGTCCTACAATAGAGACAGCACGTGGGATCATATGAACGTAGTTTAGTGAATAAAGACAGACACGTGGGATCATATGAACGTAGTTTAGTGAATAGAGACAGACACGTGGAATCATATGAACGTAATTTAGTGAATAAAGACAGACACGTGGGATCATATGAACGTAGTTTAGTGAATAAAGACAGACACGTGGGATCATATGAACGTAATTTAGTGAATAAAGACAGACACGTGGGATCATATGAACGTAGTTTAGTGAAAAATGACAGACACGTGGGATCATATGAACGTAATTTAGTGAATAAAGACAGACACGTGGGATCATATGAACGTAGTTTAGTGAATAGAGACAGACACGTGGGATCATATGAACGTAGTTTAGTGAATAAAGACAGACACGTGGGATCATATGAACGTAATTTAGTGAATAAAGACAGACACGTGGAATCATATGAACGTAGTTTAGTGAATAGAGACAGACACGTGGGACCGTATGAACGTAGTTTAGTGAATAGAGACAGACACGTAGGACCATATGAACGTAGTTTAGTAAATAGAGACAGACACGTGGGACCATATGAACGTAGTTTAGTGAATAAAGACAGACACGTGGGACCATATGAACGTAGTTTAGTGAATAGAGACAGACACGTAGGACCATATGAACGTAGTTTAGTGAATAAAGACAGACACGTCTTTAGTAATCTAGTAAAGGATTGCCATTATCTTGAGTTATTGTTCATTTTAGACCCTCTTTACTAATAGAACGTAAAACTGGATTAGTTTAACCCTTATCTAAACAACTGCAGTAAACAATATAGATTTAAAATAAAATGTCTCATTGGGGCGGCGATAAGTCTACGGATTTATAACGCTAAAATCGGGGGTTTGATTCCCCTTGGTGGACAAAGCAGATAGTCTGATGTGGCTTTGCTATAAAAAAACACAAACACAGATAAACACATATTATATTAATCTAAAGAAACAACATAAATAAGATTTTTTAACAAAATATAGGATTGTATAATTATAAATGTTGCTTTGTTTAAGTGGTATTAATAATGTTAATCGTGTTGTTAATAACCCTAATTCATTTTGTATGTGTCTGATTATAAATTACCTGATGTGGGGGAAGAATGTTGAGATTTGAAACTTTTTTTTTGGTAATACATGAATCATCATGACAACTAAAAACTGTTCGATCTCTTCAAACATTGGTTACTGATTTGGGTTTTTCCTTTCGTTATAAAATTACAAGTGGATGGACGTTATAAGTGGTAGAGAAAATCTAGTGATTACTTGACCAGATGCAAATTAACGAAACAGAAAAAATTATTAGGGAAACATTTATAGTATTTTAGAAGGCAAAAGTAAATTCATAAAGTTAAATAAAGACTTGTAATACTAGAGAGCCTAAGTTTTAAAGATTGAAGGTGTAGTTTCAAACAATATGGTTCAGCTGTTCCATTACTATTACAGTTGTAATGCATTAGTCAATAGTTTCAAACAATATGGTTCAGCTGTTCCATTACTATTACAGTTGTGATGCATTAGTCAATAGTTTCAAACAATATGGTTCAGCTGTTCCATTACTATTACAGTTGTAATGCATTAGTCAATAGTTTCAAACAATATGGTTCAGCTGTTCCATTACTATTACAGTTGTAATGCATTAATCAAGACTGGTTTCATTTGCTCTGAAAAGACTACTGAAGGAAAACCGTATATTGGTTTTTTTTCCTTGATGTTTCTGTACTTTATATATATATTGGGTGATTATAAAGAAAACATCATATTTAAAATGATTATATCTTTAAAACGACTGTCCTAAATTTCATCAAAGTGTTTAGTTCACAACTCAAGTGTAGTAAAAATATAACAAGACTGACTAAAGTACATAATAGTATTGTGTTTAGTTCACAACTCAAGTGTAGTAAAAATATAACAAGACTGACTAAAGTAAATAACTGTATTGTGTTTAGTTTACAACTCAAGTGTAGTAAAAATATAACAAGACTGACTAAAGTAAATAATAGTATTGTGTTTAGTTCACAACTCAAATGTAGTAAAAATATAACAAGACTGACTAAAGTACATAATAGTATTGTATTTAGTTCACAACTCAAGTGTAGTAAAAATATAACAAGACTGGCACAATACTATTATGTACTTTAGTATTATGTACTTTAATCAGTCTTGTTACATTATTACTACACTTGAGTTGTGAACTAAACACAATACTATTATGTACTTTAGTCAGTCTTGTTATATTTTTACTACACTTGAGTT
Organism: Limulus polyphemus; assembly: GCF_000517525.1. Taxonomy (NCBI): domain Eukaryota; kingdom Metazoa; phylum Arthropoda; class Merostomata; order Xiphosura; family Limulidae; genus Limulus; species Limulus polyphemus. The sequence goes on from NW_013674833.1 coordinate 23,538, forward strand.
GTGAACTAAACACAATACTATTATGTACTTTATCAGTCTTGTTACATTTTTACTACACTTGAGTTGTGAACTAAACACAATACTATTATGTACTTTAGTCAGTCTTGTTATATTTTTACTACAGTTGAGTTGTGAACTAAACACAATACAGTTATTTACTTTAGTCAGTCTTGTTATATTTTTACTACATTTGAGTTGTGAACTAAACACAATACAATTATTTACTTTAGTCAGTCTTTTTTTATTTTTACTACACTTGAGTTGTGAACTAAAACTACACTTGAGTTGTGAACTAAACACAATACACTACACTTGAGTTGTGAACTAAACACAATACTATTATGTACTTTAGTCAGTCTTGTTATATTTTTTCAGTCTTGTTATATTTTTTTAAAGTAAATAATAGTATTGTGTTTAGTTCACAACTCAAGTGTAGTAAAAATATAACAAGACTGATTAAAGTAAATAATAGTATTGTGTTTAGTTCACAACTCAAGTGTAGTAAAAATATAACAAGACTGATTAAAGTAAATAATAGTATTGTAATACAAACCGTTCCCTTTGGCGTGCGCAAACTAGCTGAAGATGATAACACAAACAAACAATTAGTACTGTAACACCTTGTTCCTTAGCCAATAGAGCCAGCCATGCTGAGAGAACGCTTGAGGCTGGGAGAATTACTGATCGGGTTGGCTCATTGGTCTTCGATTTCCATCTACAGCAAAATAAAATCATATATACATATAAACTTAGAATTTGCAACAATCTTTGCGCATATTTGTATCCAAAATATTAATGTATTATTGTGTAACATAAGTTAGCTGATTTCTGCATAAAACATGACACTTTTTCCGACTTATAAAAGATTTGCAAAAACTTTTTCAGATAAAGACTTTATCCCTTTTTGTCATTATATCTCCAGGATCATCCCGTAAGAGTTTCAGATAAAGACTTTATCCCTTTTTGTCATTAGATCTCCGGGATCATTCCGTAAGAGTTTCAGATAAAGAATTTATCCCTTTTTATCATTAGATCTCCGGGATC
>NW_013674833.1:24591-25150 GCF_000517525.1 Limulus polyphemus
CATATGATCCCACGTGTCTGTCTCTATTCGCTGAACTACGCTAATATGGTCCCACGTTTCTGTCTCTATTCACTAAACTACGTTCATATGATCCCACGTGTCTGTCTCTATTCGCTGAACTACGTTCATATGATCCAACGTGTCTGTCTCTATTCACTAAACTACGTTCATATGGTCCCACGTGTCTGTCTCTATTCACTAAACTACGCCAATATGGTCCTACGTGTCTGTCTCTATTCGCTGAACTACGTTCATATGGTCCCACGTGTCTGTCTTTATTCACTAAACTACGTTCATATGGTCCCACGTGTCTGTCTTTATTCACTAAACTAGGTTCATATGATCCCACGTGTCTGTCTCTATTCACTAAACTACATTCATATGATCCCATGTGTCTGTCTCTATTCACTAAATTACGCTAATATGGTCCTACGTGTCTGTCTTTATTCACTAAATTACGTTCATATGATCCCACGTGTCTGTCTCTATTCACTAAACTACGTTCATATGATCCCACGTGTCTGTCTCTATTCACTAAACTACGTTCATATGGTCCTAC
>NW_013674834.1:0-3041 GCF_000517525.1 Limulus polyphemus
TTGGCTTTGAAGCAAAAAACATGTTGATGTACTCTCTAACACCTTCCACATCTGCATACGTTTTCCCATTAAAATAGTTTTGCAGTGAACGAAAAAGATGGTAATCTGATGGTGCCATACCTGGAAAATATGGTGGGTGGGCAGAACTTCCCAACCCAGCTCCATAATCTTGTGTTGCATCAAACGTGCTACATGTGGACATGTATTGTCGTGGAGAAGAAAAACACCTTTCTGATTGACGAGTGAAGGGCGTTTCTGATAAAGGGCTTGATTTAAACATTTAAATTGCTGATTTTAGATCTCTGCACAGTTCGCTGTGGATTGGGGAGTTCAAAATGAATTACTCCTTTGATGTTCCACCAAATGCAAAGCATCACTTTCTGTGGATGGCGGAGACGTAACAATATACTTCAATCCATTCTAGGGATGACACACGGCGAGACAAACATTCGGCATGTAATGCTGTTTGAATACAAAAAGGGATATAACAGTTCTGTAGCCACAAAGAATATCAAAGAAGTTTATGGATATTTTTTTAATGTTCCTAAGTATCAACAACGGTTCAGCAAATTCTGTTCAGGTGGCTTTAGCCTTAAATACTGTGAGGGCAGGTGCCGACATGTTGGAATTGACATTGATGTTCTGAAGACACTTGTTGAGTCTAACCCAAGTCAACACACTTGGGAAATTGCATGTCTCTCATGAAACAATACTTAAACATATAAGGAATATGGGTAACTCCGTAAAAAATGTGTTTGGGTGTCTCACGAACTCTACGATGATCATCGTTTTAAACACGTGAATGTTGCTTCATCTCTTCTGCTGCGTAAAGTGCATGAACCGCTTTCGAACCAAAAACCTGGACTCGACTGTTGAAATAAGTGTATCGGTAAAGTTATATTCAGAAACAATAAACCAGTTTTATTAAGTAAGGACATGTGTCGCTAGAGTTTCGTCGGAACGAAGTTACGGAAAATCAATTAACAAACGCTATAACAAATGCTATAACAACGAACGTTAACTTCAACAATACTCGCTGACTGCAGTTCAATTACTCACCTCCTACACATTGTCCCGTCACGCCGTGACCATCTTATATATATACCAGACCACCCACAATCTAGGAAATGCTAGAGCACTCCCGAAGGAACAGGATATTTCTAGAAAAAGGGTGGCGTGATACTAGTCACGTGACCTCGCTGACGCAACACCAGTTTTATTTAAGAAAGGACTTGTGTCGGTAAAGTTTGTTCGGCAAGAATTTTTCACGGAAAATTAACTAACGAACGGAGGCGTAACACTATGTACCCGAAAGTACCACTCAACGAGATTTTAGAATAAATTCGTTTCACTAATTTTCCTCTCTTAATATGTATGCGTCCTTTACAAACTCCTAATGTGCTTCAAAAACTGATCAACATTTTAGAATTAATTAAGTTCACTCATAATGTGTATCATTGAATAAATCTGAGTTTCAATATAACTGAATTTGAAGAAAGAAGCCAAACACGATGTATATAAAGTGTAGAGTAAACTTTATTTATTCTGAATAACAGAAGTGACTAGTGGACTGGATGAAATACTTTTTGCTCTGTATAGATCAGTCTAGACCTCTATCTGAATTGAAGACTGATTTGAAATTCATTCCACACCATAGGCATCAGAGTCGTGTAGGCTGAGAGTTATAGTACAATTGTTTGTACTTGTATAGGCTTTATGAATATAGTTATTGTATTTGCTGTTTGGAATACTGCTTTCGACAGAAGCCCAGGTTTGAACACATTGTAAGATATATATATATATATGTCATCAACATGTACAATCTTGGCCAAAATGTTTACATACTGTTCTATATTGATGTTTTTGTCTACATGCATGAAATAGTTATCGAATAAATGCTGAGTAGTGACAGAAAAGGTAGCATATGATCGGACAAACATGTACGAGTTGTCATTATGGTCTATTTAACTTGCTTTGAGCATTTGTTAATCAAAACACACGTATACACATGTCTTGTATAAAAGGGTGAGCTTTTGGTATACAGATCAACAATTTCTCTGTGTTTGGTATAGAATCATGCCTCGTCCATTGCAAGAAGTTATAGGGTGTCAAATTGATAGACTGTCCAGAAATTATATGAAGCAAATGGACATTGTCAGAACAGTACGATTCCCCCTGTTTACTGCATCCAGAATCCTGATACGTCATCGGATTACAGGAAAAGTTGTTCCAGGAAAGTATACTGCTGGTAGACGCGAAAAAACTAGTGCCCGAGATGACCATGTTTTGAGTAGGTTAATACATTAAGGTCGAAAGAAGTCTTGCAATACCTTACTGCAGGATTTGCATGAACACATTATTCTAGAGTATCCTGAAAAAATGAATAAAAGATTGACCAAACAAAGTTATTTTGCAAGAAATGCTATCTGCAAACTGACATTAACCAGAATTCACCACCGTGTTACTTTGACAAGCCAGCATGCCAATTTACAGTTAGGACAGTGGCGACATGTCATCTTTTCAGGTGAGACCTGTTTCCAGCTTGTCAAAGCTGATGGCAGGACTCGTGTTCGTCAGTTGCGTATAGAAGAGATGAGGGAAGACTGTATTTCCCATAGAGAACACACAGGAGGTGATGCAATACATGTTTCGGCAGCTATTCATCATGGTGGAAAAAGTGCTGTTCATATTCTCCAGGGAAACGTCAATGGTGCTTCCTACAGGTATCATATGGAGATGATATTTCTGCCATTTGCTAGGGCAAGGTTTGGCAATAACTGTGTGTCCAGAATGACACAGTATGCATATTGTACAGAATTATCTTGATCAGGAGGACGTTACAAGATTGCCATGGCCAGCAAAGTCTCCAGATTGTTATCCCATTGAGAACTTTTGGGCAGAAATGAGCTGGAACATTGCTAACCACGACTCTAAAACAGCTACTGTAGCTGAGTTGCAGCACCTTCTATAGACAAGTTGGAATTAAATCACGTGATTACATCAATAACCTAATTGACAGGATGTCATAGCACTGACAGTAG
>NW_013674834.1:3062-5011 GCF_000517525.1 Limulus polyphemus
TACTGTAGCTGAGTTGCAGCACTTCTATAGACAAGTTGGATTAAATCACGTGGATTACATCAATAACCTCATTGACAGGATGTCATAGACCTTGCAGAGGTTATTAGAGTACGAGGAGGACAACCAAGTACTGAATGATTAATATGAACTGATATAAGGTTACAGGCGCTATTCACAATAATTTGAGGTTACATTTTGTCATTATGTATATTTTGTTGTGATAGATGAAATGCTGAATTACTCATATTTTTACATGAGTCTGATGAAATTGTTTGTGAGACTGCAAGACTTCGGTGAGGTTGAGCATGACTGGGACAGAGGTGCAGAACCCACTCTGAGAAGAGAGATGACTGGCCATCAAACCACATACTGGAGGTGGGAGGCCCTTGGTTGCTGAAAACCACCAATGAGTTATAAATCACTAGAATAAAAGCCAAAGCCCTCGCCTAAGATGACAGTGATTGGTGGGCCAGACGTGAACCTCTCTGAGAATTGAGGAACCTAGTCACCCCACAATTAAAAGAATGAAGTACTAATGGTGGACAAAATCCACTTAAGTGATCTGTATCACTGTCTGGTTCTCCCTCCTTGTGATTTGGAGGAAACTACCCATTCTTGACACAATTAAGGAAAGAGTTATAATGGGTAGATGAAATCAACCTCAGTGATCTGCAATGCTATTTGATGATCTAACAAGTACCTTCTTCCTATGAGTACAAAGGTAGAGTCAGAGATACCTCCTAAAAGAAAAAAGGCAAGTTGCCAAGGTAAATAATGGACATAGGATCTGATAAGACTTGCTGAATAGATTTGGTCTGCTTCTAGCTGCTTAGTAAATCCAGGGTCCTGAGTCAATGCTTAATCAAGTGTAGTGCTTATGGACTCCGAAATCTTGATGGCATCGTCTTCATATCAGACAGCCATGTCTGAAACAAATTGAAGAACAACCTGTGAGAGATTTTGTCACTCATGACTGGTGCCAAGCAGATCTCCCCTCCCATGTGTAAGGAAGTGATGAAGGAAGACTCAGATCACTTATCTTATAGGTTCTGGCAAGTAATAGTATGGAACCACTGGTCACAGAACAGATGATTGAATGCTTACTACTGAGTCTGGATGATCCTGTTCGTGAAGCAGTCAAGCATCTACCAGAGGTACAGCTGGCTGACTGGAACTCAGTTGCAGCTCAGTTGTATCAACAGTTTGACCTGGTTTAGAACTGAGCCGAGTTTAAGGTCTTAGGTACTTTTACCTATGATATGCACTGCTTTCATGGTGACTGTAGATCACAAAGAAATCCTTGTTGACAAGTTCATCAAGGGATTTCCAAAGACTAGTATATGTTCTTATCTGGTGGGCCTTTTTGAATTTTGTAATCTGGTGTGGAGTAGTTGCAAACTCAAAAACTGTGGCTCATTTATTTTGTTAAAAGTGCTTTTCTAATGACATGGCATTCTATAGAGTCCTAGAGGTTGAGCATAACTGAGCAAGACCTACAGGACCCCTTTGGGAAGAGAGGCGACTGGCCACCAAGCTATAAGCTAGAGGTGGGAGGCCTTGATTCCTGAAAGCCATCAATAAGTCCTGGATTATCAGGAGAGAAAAAAGACAAAAAGCTATCGCCAAAGATGATGACGATTGGTGCCGATGTGAACTTTTCTGAGAAGAGAGTAACCCAGCCATTTCACAATTGTGAGAGGAGGTACCAATGGTGAACAAAATCCACTTAGGTATGATTTGTAAGACTTATTCATACCGAAAAAGACATATCACTTACTTATTGAGTAAATTTTATTGTGAATACCACAGGGTACTCTCACTGCTACGTATATATACACCTGGAAAAAAGTTAAGCACCCCCGTGTTTTTTTCAGGATTGCTTATTGAAAATAAGGTTTAATTTTCATGATGTTGAGCAATGTTCATAATTTCAAACATAATTAAAAGAA
>NW_013674834.1:5140-6359 GCF_000517525.1 Limulus polyphemus
TTCTTTTAATTATGTTTGAAATTATGAACATTGCTCAACATCATGAAAATTAAACCTTATTTTCAATAAGCAATCCTGAAAAATATTTGGGGGTGCTTAACTTTTTTCCAAGTGTATATTTCGGCTTAAATCCTAATAATATATTATGTTGATTGTTTAGCTTAAAAGATTTAGGTCGCATTAAGTTACGCTTTTCCATTTTGAGAATCATGGATCCACCAGTGAACAGGTAATTTCGTCTGTATAAAATTTGAAAGGAACTATTGAAATTTGTTTAATATCCTGATAGATCTAGTGGTTTTGTATAAAATCCCAAGCAAAGTTAGTTTCCTCTCGATGCCGCTTCTGGTTTTCATTCAGTGCACTTGTTTGAAGTTTCACTTGTACAATTACAAAGAAGTCGGTATTAAGTAAGAGACTTAAGTGTATTTGTTAAAATTAAGATAATTTTTCCAAAGAAATTTACACGTTAGTTCTGCTTTAGAATTTGTTGTTTGTCTACTGTTATTTGTTTCTAGATCCAAGTGAAATGTGTCCATTCTCATTCATTTTTGTCAAATTTGACTTATTTCACACTTTGACTTGCAAATTATATTGGCCCTCAGTGGCACAGCGGTATGTCTGCGGATTTACAACATTAGGAATCGAGTTTCGATATTCATGGTGGGCAAAACACAAAGAGCCCATTGTGTAGCTTTGTGCTTAATTACAAAAAATAAAAACAAAAATTCTATCAAACACCATGTTTTGCAGCTTAAATAACTTACAGACACATTGGAATGTATAAACCATTAGGAAGGGGCAGTTGTAAATGAATAAAGATGATCTGACATTCAATAAAAACGTTTTAAAATATTATTGAACAATTTTACACAATAATAAATACTGTATTGTACATACAAAATACAAATTAACTTGTTTGCCGTATTGATTTTGTATGCTACAAAATCACGAAAATGTATATACTGTTACGTCTCTGTTCGTTAGTTAGTTTTTCGTAAATTCGTTCCGACGAAACTTTAGCGACACAAGTCCTTTCTTGAATAAAACTGGTTTATTCTTTCCGAATACAACTTTACGATACACTTAATTTCAACAGTCGCTCTGTAACCACCGCTATAATCCTCAACGAACTTTTCACCTGCTTAACAATATTCTCTCTGACTGCAGTTCAATTACTCATTACCCTGTTCCGTCAAGTTGTGACCATCTTATATAT
>NW_013674834.1:7220-8126 GCF_000517525.1 Limulus polyphemus
AAGTTATTGTTAATTGTTATTGGTTTATTGTAAGTGGCTGTTGTTCGGGACGAACAATAGTAAGGAGGGGGCAGTGTTGCGTCAGCGAGGTCACGTGACTAGTATCACGCCACCCGTTTTCTAGAAATATTCTGTTCCTTCGGGAGTGCCCTATCATTTGCTAGATCGGGGGTGGTCTGGTATATATAAGATGGTCACGGCGTGACGGGACAGTGTGTAGGTAGTGAGTAATTGAACTGCAATCAGAGAGTATTGTTGAAGTTAACGTTCGTTGTTATACCGCGACTTTGAAATTAAGTGTATTGTGAAGTTGTATTCGGAAAGAATAAAATAGTTTTATTAAGAATGGACTTGTGTCGCTAAAGTTTCGTCGGAACGAAGTTACGGAAAATCAACTAATGAACGGAGACGTAACACTGGTTTATTCTTTCTGAATACAACTTTGCGATACACTTAATTTCAACAGTCGCGCTATAACAAACGCTATAATTCTCAACGAACGTCTCACGTGCTCAAAAATATTCTCTCTCCGCAGTTCAATTACACATTACATTCTCCCCGTCACGTTGTGACCGTCTTATATATACAAGACTAACACATATCTAGTAAACGCTAGAGCATTCATAAAGGAACAGGATATTTCTAGAAGGAGGTGGCGTGATACTTGTCACGTGACCTCACTGACGCAACCTTATATACATCAGCTCTGCCAATTATATAGTTTTAAAATAATATCTTTCTACTGTAAAGGAGAATGTTCCAAAACAAACATATATATATATTAATATTTTTAAACAATAAAAAAAGAAAAATAATATAATTTTATTCCAAGGAATGTAAATAAATTCACGAGAACAGTGTCGAAATGAATATTGGTGGCCAGTGGAAGATGATGATTGATGAATA
>NW_013674834.1:8567-24248 GCF_000517525.1 Limulus polyphemus
AAGACTTGTGTCTTTAAAATTTTGTCGGAACGAAGTTACGGAAAAATCAATTAACAAACGGAAACGTAACAATATTCTTTGTTTGTTAACCATTAGTTTCAAATTTAACTTTCTACTATTACCACACAAAGAAAAAACGTGAAGAAAAGTGTTATTAAATAAAATAAAAATTATATTTCTGAGAGCTGCATAGGACCTTGAAACACAAACATTAGCTCACATCGCATCTCCTTTATGGAGTTCTTCCATAGCACTGATTTCATAAACCACAGTTTCAAACACGTAAGAATAAATCTAGGAAACTTCTCCTTCTCAGCAAGTGACTCCCAGCCCAGATGAAAACAAACAACAACAAAAAATAATATATTTCTAAAAGATGAATTATCAATGAGATATGTGCTCAGATAGAAAATTTACATATACTGAGAATAAAATCATCTCCTCCCTGTCAGAGAAATCGTTTAATATAATGTTTCAAATAATTCAAGCCAGATAAGCCACATTAACCAGTTATCCAAAAGTATAGTAGAAAAAAAAATAATTTATTGTTATAGCCAGATATCAATACCCGTAGCCGTACGACCAACTATCATGCCATCCTCTGAAATACAGAAGAACAATAAAAATAAACGCAGGTGAAATTCAGCGAAACTAAAACTATTGTACTGCAACTTATCTCAGATTGATTATTTCTTGTGCCGTCTAACAGCAGTCCCCTCACACACCTGTGTTTGAAGGCTTGTTATGCCCACTGGTATGTCTTACATTACCTTCTATGAATAACCACTGATAAGATAAATAACCACATAATAAGATATGTTTTGAAATGGTTCCCTGCAATTTTAAATGTTTTGGAGGGTTATTGTCCAATACATAGGTAAGGGTCAAATGCTGGAGAATGGGGATTGTTGAGTAGAATCTTAATTACTTCATCACTTCAATAAGCTTTTGTCTCTGGCTTTTAATTCTTTAAAAAAATGTTTGCTTAAACTGTGAGTAATAATTGACTTGATTAATTACTTTATCAGCTCACCGATATAAAGTCACTGAAAGAATGAAACAATCATATACAAATGTACGCACGCCCACTTCTTTAGTGGTCCAACGTTAAGTTTTAGGGCTTAAAACATGAAAATTCGAGATTTGATCTATGCGTAGTTATAGCATAGATAGTTAATTCTGCTACTTTGCGCCTAAGTCAACCAAACAAACGCACGATAAAAATAACTTTTGGAATGCATTTCTTGTTATACTTCCTTTATTTTTGAAGATAATAATAATCAAATAAAGTTGAAAATATATAAAAAATCTAATGAAATAATCATGCTATCTGATATTCTACGTTTTGTTAAAAATGTTATTTAGAAAATGTTTACCAAATAATTTTGTTGTCCAGGAAAGAATAAATGATAAACTGTTTCTATTGTAAAATATTTACGAGCACTTCGTATATTTATATTTCAAGTATTTATAATTATTAAAAAAATTACAATGATAACGTAATTAATGATTTTACGTTAGATGAGTGATTATCATGCATTAGGTAAAAATCCAGTTGTGGTGTGTAAAGCTACAATTAGAATTACAACTTAGTTTCTCCCGGTATATCAGAATGCTGGAATTGATGAAATTTGAAAGCAGAAGGCTTATTCAAGTTATTGTAGGAGATGAATGTTGCAGTGTATGATGTTGGTGCTACGTAATCTAACGTTTTTTGTTAGTACTTATAGTAGTAAATAAAATAATTTTTTTAACTTAATGTTACCACATAAGAACTATTAACCTGAAGAGGATTGGGAACCTGAAATTAGGTAATTTAGGATATACTAATTAAGCACTAATTTTGTTTTGTAAAATAGGAACCTACACTACACTTCAGACAGTACGGTACAGTCTAACTTCACTATCTCAATACCTGGCTCATGGATGATGTAGTTAAACTTCAGTTAAAGTTCATGTTATAAATACTGCAATGTAATGTTATTGTTACTATAAAATTAAAAGTATTAGTGTTGCTTCTGTTATGAATATTTGTAATAATACATTACTTAATTCCTTTTGTTACTGCTACTGTTAGTGTTCTAATGATAGTGATACAGTTAGTGGTAGTATTACTAATAGTACTGTCACAGTGTCAATGTTACTAGTAGTAGTACTATTGGATGTACAGTACCAACATATTAATATTATATAATAATAATCTAAACCAGTGGTTCCAAAACATTTTGGTGGCACAACCCTTTGCATAGAAATACCACTTTCATGGTTACATTAAAAACATTCTGAGAAATTGCAGTTATAATAATAATAATGCTTTATTATTATTAGTGAAATGGTTAGAGGTACAACAATACACTGAATTACTAATATAAAAATCCCAGTATATCAGCAGAAAGATGTGGAAGGGAAACTGACAACATCTTTAATGCAAGCTTTGTGCTTGTTTTAGCAAACATAATTTCTCCAAGTGTGGTTTTAGATTTTACAGAAGAATAGAATATATTATGGAGTGATTGAGACCACAGTTCAAACCTGCAACCCACACTGGGAGACACTGTTCTAAACTATGTGTCTGCAAACTAACATCCAAGTCTGTTTGTAGTACTTTAGAACTGTAGTTCAGGATAAGAAAGAAGTTTTAGAATTAGTCTTTTAATTGTTTTTATGAAGAATGCAATAGTTAACTTGAAAAAGCCCTTGGTCTTTAGGTATTATACTTATAGCCAGATGAATTTATTATTCTAGTAACAGTACTTTACATTTGAATTGTGCATATATGTTTATATGCCATACGATATAGTATACTGTATAATCTGTAAAATATAAGTTGCTACAGCACATGGACATGCTTTCTATGAGACATGTTAAGCCCAATTTCAGATTTAGAATTGTAATGGGAAAAGTCAGCAGAAGAATTGACCAGAGGCGTAAAGACTGTACATCATTCATAAGTAGTTACAATGAATATACTCTGTTATAAGTTTTTGGTGTAGTTTTTAATTAACAAGAAATAAAATTACAGAAACTACCTTGTTTTTGATTCTAGTTTTTATTATCATCTATAGGTCTTGTTGCATTACTTGGAAAAAGTTAACACAACATGAACTCTGATTTAGGAGGTTTAAAAATTGGTATAAACGTAGACATCCAGAGAACTGATGGTAAGTATAAGGCTGGCATAAAAGCAAACCTTTCTGAGAACCTTATGAAATTAGACTAGTTGTGTCAAATTTATTATAAAGCACAATGAAATAAATAAAGAGTAAAGCAACTATTAAAAAGCTAAAGTTGAAATATTATAAGAAGAGTGGAACTAGTTACCTGTGGTACTTAGAATTTTTTTGACCACTAAGTTTTCAGTTAAGCAAATACTTTGAGTTTGCAAACCTTTTTTGTTGGAGATTTAATTCTAAGTTATGTTTACAGGAATAATATGAAGTTACAGAGATATCTTTAAAAGTACATCTTAAGTGTTTGTGAACTCTTAAAACCTAATGGACCAGCACATGATTTCACTAAAATGCACTGTTGATATATTGATGTAAATGAGTTTTCATAAGGATTGAAAATAATTGTTAAATTTTTGATAGTTGTGAATTGTATGACACAGCAGTATGGCTATTTTGCTCTGTGATGCTATTGACTCTGCTTAATTTTTTTTTTGTCATTTATAGTACATAGGTATTTGTTATGCTGCCATAAATCTCAAAAATTTAACTTTTCCAGTTAACCTTAATAAGCAAAACTACTAAATACATCTCTAGAATAAAACTGCTTTGACCACTTAACGAACAGTTGTAATACTACTAAGACGTACATGTATGCCCTTTAAATTCCTAAGATTAATAGTTCTGAAAAATTTTAGATGGTATACTGATATTTTAAAATTAAATGTAAATATGTAAAAATGTTTACTTTTTTCATGGGTTTCATGTATGAGGCTTCTGCATCAAAAACTTTCACCAAAACACTGTAATTCCTCTATATAATTAATCTTTACTAAAAGAATGTGAACATGGATGAATTAACGTGTTGAATTAGTACCCCTACCTTAAGGTGGGGAAAAAAAAAAGCAAAGCAGTAAGAAAATTGAAAAGTAGTAAAATCACAGAGTAGAAGCCAGCAATATGCTTTTACAACGTTTCAGATCTGAAGCATAAAATATAAATATAAAAAAATCCAGAAATGTACAATTTTTGTTGCTTTAAAATTTGCAGTTATGATTATCAAAATAAAAATGCAGTAGTCAACCAAAAGTAATTCAAATACAAAGGGGAATATTTGTGATGTAGTGAGAAATATAAGTAAGAGTCAGATCTTAGACTTAACCAGAAGCTGAGAAATAGATGAAGTTGTTTCAAATAAGACCTGTTATAGATAAAGTAAGTGTTTGATACAATTTTAATTTACTTCTAATGATTTCTTTAAATAAATGTAAGGACATTAATGCTCATCTTTATTCACTATTTTGGTGTTGATAAAATTTGCAAACAAGCTTAAGTATTTCCTTTCTTTACTTGTTGAATTATAGTATCATACTCAGGTTATCTTATCAATAAAAACAAAAATATTTGAAGTTTTCTTTTGTTTGAAATTTCCAATTATACTCATCACATGCTTTTCCTAAAACCACCTGTGGGGCTGGAATATTATCAGTCCAAAGGAAACATTAGAAACAAATAACATTAAACATACAAAACAATTGTCAAATCAGTATTTCTCCAACTTTTTGGTTATTTCCTGAAAATTATCTTATCTTTTATGATAGATCTAACACTTTTGGTTTATTGTGCAGAAAACTGGTTCAAGAGGAAAGACATTCTGCTGATCTGAAAAATGTTTCATATTGATCCTTATTAAGTATTTAAATCAGTGTGAGCTTTATGCTACCTCTCAACTGAAGTATTGTAAAAGTAGTTTTTTTTTACCGTTGAGGTAACAAAGAAAGAGTTTTGTTACAAATACTTTTAGCTCCATCTTTGTTTAGTATGAGCTTTAAGAAACATAGGACACTGTTTCAGAGTTGAAAATATTTTCGATATGTTTGTTTCTGGGTGTGTTTTTTTCCCACAAAATATGATTGTGAAAGTGTGGTATTAACATTGTTGTAACTTTATAAACGTTTAGAGAAATACACAAGATAAAATGTATTATTAATCACAGTCACTATGATGAACATGCCTGGCAGGCTATAGTTTCATTCAACCTGGGTTGTGATAATAACTTTATCTAGAAACCTTTTGCATTATATCCCCAAACTTTAGTTGAATTAATAGTGAATGAATCAAATTTCAAGTACTTTTAAGGGTACTTGCTTCCAGATTTGAAAATGAAGTTGGTGTGATAACAAACTGGGATAACCATAGTTAGAGCTGTTAACTATATTCTTTTTTTAAACTGTAAGGCTTATATACCTTGTCATGCATATCATGTTTCCAGGTGCTATGAAACTTAATATAAAAAGTTATACTAGTAGTGTCTAATAACTGAAGCTTAGTAATGAATATATATAAACTATTACAATGTCATATTTGTATTGAACAGTACCATTTGGTGAATGTTTTATCAGCTTTTAAAGTATTCTGTACTTATTGATATGTATTCATTTCTATGAATTTAGCAATATGTACTTTAGAATCTGAATTCTCATTCTTTAAAAGTTTATTTAATTGTAATAATATCCTGTTAGCAGAAAGAAGTAGCTGGTGCTTTGGTAAAATATTGTGATTAGATATTCTGTGTTGGTTTTGTTTGTTATTTAAGTTGGTGCTTCCTCAGAAGAGTGCATTAAAGCTAAATGTAGGGATTATCAGGGCGTTGACTTAGTTATATTTGTTTTTTAAAGTGTGAAGCGTATACACCTTTTCATGCATATCAGGTTACCATGCGCTATGAATAAACTTAGAAACTTAAAATAAAAGTTGACTGGGTCGCTTAAGTTATCTACGGAAATTATATATATATATATATATATATAGGCACAAAAACTCCATTTATTTGCGCAACGACCGATTCATTCTTGATGTTAGGTACAAATATGGTTTTACAAGTTTTCCCGGTTAGGTGAATACTTGGAGCTCAAAATTTTGCGTGTGCATGACACGTGTTAGTGTTTAGTTAGTAGCTTAGGCTGTCGAAGAATGGTTAAATACCACGCACGGTAATGTGGTACACTGCATTAGCAGATGACGGTTACTGTTTTGACTTGCAGTAGTTTGAGAATGATATCGTGTAGTTTTTGCCCCGATTTCTGTTTTTATACATGATAGTATTACGAAAGTCAAACGTTTTCGAAGTATCTAAATATCTCTATGGAAATCTGTGTGGTTCGTGTATAACCGTCATTTTGTCGGGTTGTTTTAAACACGAATATCACTTCTTGTAAACGTTGCTATTGCTTATTATATCATTTCAATTATCAAACGAGTAGTCGTATTTTTATGTGAATAGACACACCAGAGAGAAAGCTGATGCCTCTTAAACACCACATAACCTTATTTCAGTTTTACTGATTAATTTTTGTGATTTACCAGCGTTTTTAATCCTATGTTAATTTAATTTTAGGTTAAGAAACGCATACAGAAGCTAGAATATATTTTTCTTACTTCGAAAAATAGTTTCTTCGAATACATAAAACAAATTCAACCGAAAAATTGAATATCTATGAAAACCTTATAATTTATGTAACAATACTACTAGAGTAGAACAACTTATGTTAAGGTAAACGCAGATAGACATTGAAATTGTAGGCAGTACTTTATGTAGTAAATGTTCAGCCGACCTGTTCAGTCCTGTTATTTGACGAAAGTCTTTATTGGCACTGATATAGTATAGATGACATAATACATTCTTCTTTACTTTCATTCATAAGTACTTATAAAGGAAATGATTTTGGCTCTAAGAGAGTGTTTTTTTTGTTTTGTTTTTTTTGTTGTTCAAGGTTTGCACACATAGTTGACACATTTCCCGATAAACGCGTATTACAGTTTACATGACCGGTTTTTGAACGATGATGATATCTTAAGAGTAACATTGCGTATGGGATATAATTTTATATAATCTTTATAACAAGACTGTTTAAAATTATGTGGAGTGATTAGAACTGATTTAAATCAACAATAGGCAAAAAGCTCGGATTGTTGCTAACATTTGTTCGTGACTATTCTTTGTTGTGAAAAATATATTACTTATGGATCGAGGTTTGTGGGTTTTCTTACGGCCGATTAAGAAATAAGCACACTGTCTTGGTGCCACGTTATGAGTCATCATATTATGACGAAAACGTAGAAGCAGGTACCGCATGTGACATAATCTTGTTCTCACCATATGCTCGGGGCAGGGAGCTGGGGTTGTTGATGTTGTGACGTAAGAAGCATGTGATGTTGGATATGAACCATTGTAAACAAGCTATATTTAGTAACTATTATATTAGTTTTATTGTATGAATTAGTATTATGAAATTATCAACTTGATTTCACAAGTGTAAATCACTCAAATCTAGGTAGACATGCGAAAGTAAAAGTCTAGTAGAATATACCCAGTTACTCCAAACCGGTCCAGCAAAAGTTTGCTTTACATAGAAGAGGTCAGGTTCATAAGTAAAACCTTGTGAGACTAGTTTAGGTATATGTTTCACCATCATTTGTGCAATGATGTCATAAAGTTGTAGTTACATTTATTTTGATGGCCTGACACATTTGTTTGGTGCTTTGCAAACTGCTTACAACTTGCATGTAATTAGGCCCAATCAGAGGTTATTGCTGGTTTCTCCTAGTGCTTATCAAAGGGTGTAAAATTTACAACAAAACTATCCTGTGAGAAGGAATTATTATTTCATAATTACTGAAGAGTGTGATATTGTTTTTAAGACATTATCTGTTTGATGCTTTATAATTTAGTCTCTGAAATAAGTAAAGGAAAAAAAAATATATTCATATTTTTTATATAAATCTTTGAGATGTTGTTAATGAAATCATGTTTCACAAAAAAAGTATTTGGGGACAAACAAGAATTTTTGTAAAACTTGAAAGAAAAAGTTCATGTTTGAAGACTAAAGTTAGATGTCTTATGAGATATAAGTTGTTTTAAAATACCCCTTACTCTTATTGAGATTTTTATTTGTAAATCATTCATAGTTTTATCTGTATATAGTTTATACTGTGTATGGTTTGATGAGTGAAAACAAATCTTAGATATTGTATATAAAGATTAAGTAAATGAATATTATAATGTAAATATCCCAGGGTTGCCAACCATCAGTAAATTTATGGACAGTCAGTAAAAAAGTTACATTTTCACACTGTAAACCCATAAAAAGGCAGTAAGTTCTTTTCTTTAATGATAATAAATAAATATATCAGTGAAAAACAGGCTTATGTTTGTATGCTAGTAAAAACAAGTTTGTAAGCCAACCCTGATACTTATATTTTACGACTGTGTTATGTATAAGTAATAATGTTTTATAACTGACTAAAATATATGTATTTTACAGTATGTGAGTGATAAAAGTGTATAGTATATATATATATATATATATATATATATATACTATATAATGTGATTAATGTGGAAATCTAGAGCTAGGGGGAGAAGGGGCAACGCCTAACGAATTCATGGCCAGGTGGTTAGGGCGCTCGACTCACAATCTGCGGGTTCGAATCTCCGTCACACCAAACATGCTTGCCCTTTCAGCCGTGGAGGCGTTATAAGGTGACGGTCAATCCCACTATTCGTTGGTAAAAGAGTAGCCCAAGAGTTGGCGGTGGGTGGTAGTGACTAGCTGCCTTTCCTCTAGTCTTACACTGCTAAATTAGGGACTGCTAGCGCAGATAGCCCTTGTGTAGCTTTGCACGAAATTCGAACCAAAACCTAACGCACTTGGTCATACTCTTCGAATACTTGAAAAAGTCAATTGTCCAGTACAATTTTTTATGTCCCAGCATGGTCAGGTGGTTAGGGCGCTTGATTCGCAATCTGAGGATCGCAGGTTTGAATCCCCGTCCTTTTCAGCCGTGGGGGCGTTGTAATGTAACTGTCAATCCCACTATACGTTGGTAAAAGAGTATCCCAAGAGTTGGCGGTGGGTGGTAATGACTAACTGCCTTCCCTCTGGTCTTCCACTGCTAAATTAGAGACAACTAGTGCAGATATCCTTCGTGTAGCTTTGCGCGAAATTCAAACCAACCAAACAAACAACGTTTCATTAAGTATATAGGAGAAAAAAAGTCACCATAAGTTCTGACGGCAACCAGACCTTGGACGGCTTTACCTGACAAAATGGAAAGGTTCACCACACCCACCAGTACCAGAGCCACTTAATTGTGAATAATTAGTCGCAATATTGTTTCAGTTTCCCTTGACCCTTTGTTCCATATAGCTAAGGGAACTCTTCTTAGCGATGTTCTTAGTTGGGGGAGATCCCCCCTGGCTCTACCTTCACATTAACCACTGCTAATAGTGCGAAACAGACTATATATATACTCATTATCATTTTTACTTCTCTAGAAGATTCCCAGTTGGTCAGTTTATGGACTTGCAACGTTAACATTTAATGGAAAGAACGGTGATAGCTCACTGAATAGTTTGCGCTAAAACAAATAAATAAACTTATTTAGAAAAAAAAATTAACTTAGATTTATTTCAATTTCTTGTTTCTCTAACTTATTTTTACTTTTCTCAAGGACAGCCTTGAAGGGTCAAATGATTTCTTGTTGTCCTTATGTTTTGCTGATTAAATATTAATGAAACATTTGGGTACTCTCTCGATTCTTATTCTAGGTACCAGTGTTAAACACGTTAATTTTACCATTAAATTAACATTTAAAACAAAATAGCGCTAATTTCTGGAGAAGAATATTCCACAGAGTCTTTTGCATCTATTAAACTTAATATGGAATATACGAGATAAACGAAGTATCCGATGATAAGAGGTAGGCAAACAACGATTTATAAGCATAATAAAGCATTGTGGAACATACTACATGTTTGTGGAACATATTACATGTTTAAATGTTTGGAGACGGCTGGAATGTGTAATGAAGAAAACTTTATTACAAGTGCACAATGCTTGGACAGGATTATCTCATTACCAGATACAAGAAGTTTACAGAGACACATGAATATATATATATACGGTTGGGAAAAAAATATTTTATGTAAAGTGGGTTCCTCGTCATCAAATTTAAATACTACGTGTTTCGACACAACTATGGTCTGTCTTCTTCAGAAAGAAATACATATGACAAACGTCACGTTCCTTAGAAATAAGACGCAAATAACACGAAGGTCACATATGTAGAGGTGAATTTCAGATATCTGCCTTCACATGTAATTAATATGAAACAGGTCACAAAGTACTTTGGAATAAAATTCTTCTCTTACATCAACCCAAAACTAAAAAGAAAGAGACTGTTTAGAAACTATAGAAATCATCAGAGCAAACGATCTTTTACTAAACTGTGATAATGGCCCTAGCAACATCAGCCATATTTGTCAAGGTCTATTCACTGCTCGAACTCTTGATCAGACTTGACCTTTACTTATATCCTGTCACTTGACGTCATTTCTGTCACATTAAATACCTGCGTTATTTGTCTTTGAAACTATATACGAATCCTGTATTGCTTAATATAATTTCGTAGCTTTGTGCTTCTCATCAAATAAGCAAATTTAGAACGTTGATTGTTATCCTGTTTAATTTTATTGTTTTTCTGTCGCCTGTGCTGTTATAACAATTTGTGATTTTTAGAAACCTTCACAGTCATTTTCAAATTTGTTCACTGGCAGTCAAGCTCATGATAGTCTTGTTATATCCTTTCCATAAATGACTAGTACTAAAAATACTGCTGAGCAAATAACAATTTGGACTACATAATAAATGACTTTTAAAAAAGATTTATTAATATTTACAGTGCAGGTATCACATGATACGAGAACAATAAGACATAGTAATATAAACCCTTTACTTAATACATAACAGTAACGTTATTCTGTTTTCCACTGATTCTACTTATTTCAATTGATTTGATAAATAATGTTACTTGCATTTTGTGTGTATTGAATTAAATTTTCCATTTGTTTTAGTATTTTTCTATTTCGTTGAAAAAAGGTCGTAGTTTGTAAGTTGCCATTGTTTAATTTGGGGAGCTCTTCCAGATAGCAATATCATTTGCAAATTATGGCCAGAAGCAAAAATTTGGTTTTTTGAAAAGCGTGTCACTGACATACGTGACAATCAGCGTAAGGCTGACTACCCCTCCCTGCAGTACACCTGCTTCTGGAGTAACATACTCCGAGTATGTGCCTCCGAAGTTTATTCTGACATTGCTATTCTTCAAAAAAGTTGGATAACCAGCGAATAATTCCGCTCGGGGTTCCCATTTTGGTAATTTAAATCTTTGTGCCAGAAACTGTCAAATGCCTTCTCGACGTCGAGAAATCATGCGACAGTACATTCTTTTTGTTGAAGCTATGAGTTGTTT
This sequence comes from Limulus polyphemus, assembly GCF_000517525.1. Taxonomy (NCBI): domain Eukaryota; kingdom Metazoa; phylum Arthropoda; class Merostomata; order Xiphosura; family Limulidae; genus Limulus; species Limulus polyphemus. The sequence goes on from NW_013674834.1 coordinate 20,048, forward strand.
CTTTTGTATACCGAATTAAGTGGTCTGTTGTTTATCTTGATTTGCGGAATGCGTTTTGGATCTCTGGTAATTTGTTGGTATTTTCAAGATAAGCCAATAGAAACTGATTTGTTGTTTGTCTTGAATTGCAGAAAGCGTTTTGGATCTCGGGTAATTTGTTGGTATTTTCAAGATAAGCCAATAGTTTTCTGTATATATTTTTTTCTAAAACTTTACCTAGACGGCTGGTCAAGCTAATAGATCTGTAGTTTTCTGGATTTCTCGATTATTTTCCTTCCTGTTTGAAAGCGGCAAATATATGTAGCCTGATTTAAGTGAAATATCGAATAACGCTATACGGGCATTAACAGTCTCAAAGGCCCTTTTTCGAGAAATATGCTTTGTATTATATCCTGTCCAGGATCTTTGTTTTTCAGTTGGTTTATTGTTTGCCTCACTTTTGATATTGTGATGAGTTTTGTCAGTTGTTGCGATAATATATTTTTTGTACTTGTTTTTCTATTCCTATGTGTGAGTGTTTTCAAAGTTAAATAGTGGTGTATATAAGCGTTTATTGGTGATAACGTACCTATTAACTATATTTTAAAAGTAATTGTTCATATTCGGTTCATTTGGTGTCTTGAAATTTCTTTGAAAGATTGTGCTTTCTGTAATTTGTTTAAGTCTGTTTATTGTTGTACATTAGCGTTGGATAGTTGTGTTTATTGGTGTTGTTAGGTAACTTCTTTTTAGTCTAGACCAAAAAATCTTGTGTGTCAAAAATCAACGATACTCACACAGAACAATCTTTTATAGAAGTGAATAGTAAAAAAACTAAAAGGTTAAGCACACAACAAAGACAAACATCATGCTTCAAACGTATGGGTGTTTTTAATCGACATGTCAAATATAATTGAAATACTCTGTTATATAATAAATTTAAAAGGTGCAAGCTAACGTGGGGACATAACGTGTTTTGTTTTTAGCTTTAATAAAATTAATTGAATAAAGTACAATTAAGTAAATAAATATAAATAAGCACATATAATATATGTTTTCGGTAATGTTGCGACATCTGTTGGGTAAAGAAAACATATATTGCTGGTCACCTGACAGCACGTGATGGTACGTGTATAATGTTTCATACATGTATTCTTTATACTATAGGCTATTGTAAGGTACTGTAGTGTGTTGTTAACCGAATTTGCATTATTGTGTTGTGGTAGTATCTTTTAAATGACAGTAAACACTTTATGTTTCTGATTATCATTGATGATAGTAATTAAAGTAACTGTTTTTCCCATTACAATTAACCTGTGTTTATTTCATTGATTTATTAAAACATTTATAAGAAACGAAAGCAGTGGTTGCCAAAGTTTAACGACTGCAGTTGTTTCGTCAGAGACTAGGACTCGAAAGAAGGACTTGGGAACCTAAGACCAGACAGCCTACTAAACAAACGAAAATGGGTTCTTTATTTCGAAGCGAAGAAATGACATTATGTCAGCTGTTTTTGCAGTCTGAAGCAGCATATGCATGTGTCGCTGAATTAGGAGAGCTTGGACTTGTACAATTTCGAGACGTAAGTTAGTAAATGATACTGATTAATAAAACATGCTTACAACTTACAGTTACAGTTAAATTAAGAGACAAATTAAACACTACAGTTAGCAATCTAAATTCTAAGTCTTGCAATAATGTATCGTAAATTATTATTAGTAATTGAATTGTCTCTTATACTTTCAAAGTTACCTTTATTACTACTAGTTTCAGTTCGTATACAACAGTAGTGTAGGGTTATACGCCCATACAATGTAACTTTTCAAGAAATACTGGGTAGAGTTTTTGCACTAGAAGTAGAGCTAGTAAAATACTATTGTGAAAAATCCTGGGAAAAAAGTTTGTAATATTAATATAATTATCAATGTCATGCACAGTTAATGCATTGATATGTTATGATATATTTGTTTTTTCATTTCTTCTGAACTTTGGACACAAATGCTCTTAAGAAATTTCCAAGTTTATCTTGATGAGACCTAACCTTGATTGTCTGAATTGCTTTCTGTCACATTGCTTTTGTTTTTTGATTGTACATACTTACTTTACTCATAAATGATTATACCAGTTCCCCTTTTATGTAACTGCATGAAGTTAATCACATTCAAATTTTAGTACCTTTAGGCTTTCTCTCTCTCTCTCTCTCTTTATATATTTTTTTATCAAAAATCAAACAAGTCTTACAGGTGTATTAACACTTTGAAAGCCTAAATTGATTTCATAATATCTCCTATACTCTGAAGAGTGAAATTGGGGATGAATTTTGTAAAACAAACATTTCATAGGTATACAAAATAATTTACACAATATTCTATCAATTTATATTGAAGGTTGCAAAATATGTTTATTCAATAGAAAACATGCTCTTTAACTTGGTATTTGTCATATTTAAATTCAGATAATTAGCACTAGATATAATGTGGTTAACATATTACTTTTTTGCTTTCATTCATAAGCTCTTAGATTTAATCGTTTATTTGAGTGCTACACAAAAGTATTATATGTGAAAAGAAAGAAGAAATGTGTCGCACTTGGTTATGGACAAAAGATAGGCTTAAGTATTATGAAAATTTAGGTAAATATACATGTAGTTTTGTTTCTGTTACAGCTGAATCCAGATGTGAATGCATTCCAAAGAAAATTTGTGAGTGAAGTGAGACGTTGCGATGAAATGGAGAGAAAACTACGTAAGAATTTTCTTTTGTAAAATCTGAAGCTAATTGAAATAGATTAGTAACATACGCTTATAAATACATCTCAGTGAGACAAAATACATTATATTATACCAATTTATGAGGTGTTTGTTCAAGATATTAAGGAATTTTAACAAAAGGAATTTCCTTCATCACATGAATGTATTTCATAATTAACTTTCTAAGGGCTAAATGTAGTGTGTGTGAGTAGTTGGTTTTGGTTTAGTTTAATCATTTGTGCATGCGGGTTTTGTTTTTGTAAGTGATCTTATTGCAAGAAGAAAGTAACTTCTTTAAGACCTAACTAATTGTGAAAAAAAATAGATACACAGTGGGTACATGTCGGTACTTTGTTAAATTTTAGTTATGGGGTTTTAGTTAGTGAATGGGAATGAGTTAAGAACATTAAGTTTCACTGACCTTAATTTATCTGAGATTTGTGTTCTAGTATACATAAGTTTTTCATTTATCACTTTACATATTTTTCATACTTACAATTGGTACAGTAATTTAATCTTCACATAAAAGATTGGTACAGTAATTTAATCTTCACATAAGAGATTGGTACAGTATTTGAATCTTCACATAAAAAGTTGGTACAACTCCAGTAAATTTTGAAATATTGTAAAATAAGTTTATTTTGATGTACTTCTTCAAAGACTTTAGATATTTGACATTTGACTGCCAGCCGATAGATATGTGTATTGGCAAATAGGCTCTTGGTTACCAAAACACAGCAGAGACAGTTTGAGCTTAAAATTTACGTGGGCTATATATAATTTTACAACATACAGAAAGGATTGCATCATTGGATCACCTTCAAAGTATTGTAAAGGTTAAACTATGTCTGTGTATTTTTTTAAAATGCATAACCTGCACAAAATCAAAAACTAAGTCACATATTTTCTTGGTGTGAGGTGGGGATGCCACCCCCTGCCCCTCACTGAGCTAAGGTATTATAATGGCTCCTAAATATCAAAGATATTTGGTAAATTTAGCTTTAACATTATGTACCAATACAAACCATGTTCCTGTAAAAGCACGTTCTTCTTACATCAGAGAAAAGAACAGGTGTATTAGACACTTATATATATCGTAATACAGCATCAAGAACACGTGTAGAGGTGTACAAATGTAGTATGCTTAAATGCTTTTACTTTAGTAGAGTGGTTGAAAGGATTAATGTGTATACATGTGGGGCTCAGGATGGAGAATTATTTGTAGAGTAGTTGAAAGGATTAATATGAACTTGTACACATGTGGAGTTCAGGATGGAGAATTATTTGTAGAGTAGTTGAAAGGATTAATATGGACTTGTACACATGTGGGGTTCAGGATGGAGAATTATTTGTAGAGTGGTTGAAAGGATTAATATGGACTTGTACACATGTGGGGCTCAGGATGGAGAATTATTTGTAGAGTGGTTGAAAGGATTAATATGGACTTGTACACATGTGGGGCTCAGGATGGAG
>NW_013674835.1:0-2518 GCF_000517525.1 Limulus polyphemus
TTAAATGTATTGTTTGAAAATTATATCCACAAAGTTTGCAGTATTATTAAAACTAAATATATAAATCCCATTCTATTATTGTTAGATGTATTGTTTGAAAATTATATCCACAAAGTTTGCAGTATTATTAAAACTAAATATATAAATCCCATTCTATTATTGTTAGATGTATTGTTTGAATGTTATTTTTAATATCTAGAAAAGTAAATTAGTATCATTAATGCTACAAATTGTTCAAATCATATTTAAATACAGGCTCACTCTGGTAATTTAAAAGACAACAAAAATAACACCAAACGTATTGTAGCATTATTCTCACAAATATACCTTTACAATTTATGTAATAAAGAAACGAGTGCGGTAGTCACACCCTCAAGTCTGTGAAGTAACACGAACAGTTTCCAACTTACGTTGGTGATTTATGTATAATATTAAATGCTTTCCCTGCCTTTCCTATAAGTTACTTCTCGTAGATAGATGCTTTACCCGCCTAACGAGGCTGAGGGAAACAGAGGTAAAGATATACGTGGCGTGCTACTCAACTCTGTCGATTTGTAGACCTGGTTTGAACAAAAGCGATCCGGGTATTTAGTCACGTGACTAGCGCCAGCCACCCAGTGGACTGAAGTGAGCAGACGCCGCCGTGCTGATGTTGCTGTACTACGAGGAGCGGATGGGGAATATTTTTGCTGTGCTGCATATTTTCGTGTTTATGTGAAGAACCTTTGCTTGACCTTGAAAGTACAGGTACGTGGATAGTCTTTGACCTTTACAGTATCTAATTTGAGACGTTGACAGTTTCTAGCAAGCTTTATTTATATAAAATAATCGTAATTTTATAAACCTACTCGGGTGTCGTCTCCGTAATTCAACCAAAATGGCGACAATGGTTCGCAGTGGATTGCCTTTTCGAGAAAAAAACATATTTCTCCTTCGTCGTTGTTGCTAAGGCGCTTACGTGGCTTTAGTTTTGTGCTTTAGAATATAGTACTACAGCGAGAGAGGTCCAAAGTGATAGGGAAAATGTAAGATGGTTTTAATACACAATTTTTCTCTCTTATCCTGTGCTCGTTCAAGGTTCTATCTGCGCCTTGTAAGCTAGTTCGGGCCGCGTTCGTGAAGCCAGTGGAGCTGTACTAAATATCCTGATATTTAGGTTATTTTCAAACTATTACTACCAGCAACATTCACTGTCTTTTAACCCAGAATTCCCCAAATATTACCCAGTTCGTCTATTGTACCACAGTGAAGCAGTTACTAGTTTTAAATGTGTTTTTGGTAGCTACTGTAGAACGCTGGTGTGTTACGACTTGTGCAAATCCGTGCATTCGGGAGGTAGGCAAAAGTAAACTTAAGAAATGAAATACTTGTTTGAGCCCAGCCCCCAAAAAATTAATATAGACAAATGTTCTACAATCCGAAGATGTAAGTACAGGTGTTGTCTTCCGAAAAACTCAAGTCATTAAAGAATTGTGAACTTAAATTCTGTGTGAAGTCGCTCGCCAACGCGTGCAGCGCGTGCTTGACTTTCATATATACATCCTTTTTCAGAGCTTGTATGTACGTATATATAGTACATGACTCTTTAGGCAGAATACAGGACGAGTAATTCGCCCCAAGCATTACTTCATACACCAATAACAGATGAATCACCCTTAGTAACATAAAACAAAACTTATCAACTTGTTCAATATAACACAATATAAATTCAAACAATTTAATGAAAATAAATTTATGTACATATATATATTTATATTGGTAATCACGTGTATCAAGCTATCTTTGGGTCATTTTGCGTGGTTATTTTTCCGTTTTACGCACGTATTTAGACAGGGTTTTGTTTGTTCGTTTTTGTCGTGTCTAGACGACAGAAAAAAATGTTATTATAAATCACGACATTTTCAAAAGACCCACGTACAGAATACAAGCGTTGTTCTATCGTATTTTCATAGTAGGCTAAGCGATTTACCTAATAGTAACATAAAACATGATTTTACGGTGAGTCTGGTTTATCTCTTTATGTACTAAAAACATAAAATGTATACATAAAAGGTGTGTTGTATATAACATAGAATCCGTTCGGTGGTTTAGCGGTGTATTCTCTCTCTCTCTCTAGAAACCTTAAAACTTCGACTCAAAGAAAATTAGTATATCGCGACGAAACAACGGAAACCGTGTTTAATGTTAGAATGTTGAAAACTGTGTAGACGTTCTATTATTAAAAATAACTTCGAGACAGAACACTTGGAAATTGGTGTAATGAAATCTCCTAGTCACTTTTAAATTATACATTTAAACTTTTTTTTTCAAATCTGAATTTAAAGGAAGATATTTGAAACTTATTGTGACTTTTTTAAAATTCTTCATAGTTAATTGGGCCCGGCATGGCCAGGTGGCTAGGGGGCGCTCGACTCGCAATCTGTGGGTCGCGGGTTCGAATCCCCCCCTCACACCAAACATTCTCGCCCTTTCAGCCGTGGGGGCGTTATAATGTGACGGTCAATCCCACTATTCGTTG
>NW_013674835.1:2860-4534 GCF_000517525.1 Limulus polyphemus
ATAGGTAATTGAAATACTGAAAATCTGATTTCAACAATTAAGGGACTCTTTTTAAGTCGTTCTACAGTTGAAACTTTTGAAATCTGATTTCGACAATCAAGGGATGCTTTTGAAATCGCTATGCACTTTAGATGTGATTGTAAAGAGTCGTGTCTGTAAGAAATCATTATTATAAAGAAATCTGAGGTAAAATAATGCCAAACTAGAGGTTCTGTGTCTGTAACCTTCCGCATCTGTGTTTCAGAAGATTCTCAACATCTCTGTGCACTTGGAAAGCTGGAGACCTAATTTCAAGGATAAGATGTGGGTATATTCTTAATAAAGAACACCTTGGAACTTCTATATACATGTAGGAGCCATTATAATTCAAAGTTGACTGAAGAAGTCTCGATACGCATGACTAAAACTGTTACGACTCGTTTTTTAAGGACAGATTTTTCCTTAGTCTTTATTTTAGGCACACGCGAAGTTTAACTTTAAATAAGAACACAATAAATCCTTTCGTGGAAAATACTGGAATTCAAGCGTACTTTTGAGAATGTGTACAAAATTAAATGGTTTTATTGCAACAGGTCTCGTGGGTGTATAATATGAGGTGTATGAATATAATTATATCAAAGTTGACACTTATGGCGCTGGATATTTTACTCACTTATCCGGCCACAGACACACGGGCCGCCTCGGATGGAAAAATGTGAAGCGGGCGAGTTTGACTCATCACAACAAATTTTGGGAAAGGAAAATCTGTAACTAAGACCAGTTTCCTGTAACTAAGACTCCGTCGTTTTAAAAGCAGCTGTCGGGTTAACTATACGGTTTATGTTTATTCGTTAATAGGATTCCAAATCCAAAGACTTTAAAAAGGCAGTGTGAGGTTTGTACTTTGAACGAGAATTAAAATGATATCCATGACTACATAAATCACCGTAGCTTACTGGTTTAAAATGTTGGAATTTTTCGTATTCATGACTATAAGTTTAGATTATAGGGTGCTCTAGGACGTGCATGTTTACCGGGTCACTCTGAGCTGCTATTAAAGAACTGTAGTCAAGATGTTACGTCACAAGAGGGCTTCACAAAGCTAAGGTTAATTTACGCAGTCAACATAGACAGACACTTGATAGTTGTTCAAGGCCTTGCTGTTTCGCACCGCTCGTGCCCTTGCATGTGTTAAAAGGGTGTGAGCGGGTCACAGTTGGCCAGGGACCATTTTCCTTCGTTCTTCTGGCGACCTAGGGACGAGGGACTGGAGCCAGCTAAATAACGTTGGTTTCCCGCTTATCTTGATTCGCATGCATTCACCTCCCGCTACTGAGAATGGACGCGGCCACCGTGCCATGATATGATGTATAAGAATACGTTAACGAACGGCGTTTCACCTCTTAAACCGGTACATCCATTATCAGCTCCTCCAGTGTGATGTGTATGAAATTTCGCTATACACACACACATCAAACTTAGATCCCACAGGTCTGAAGTTCGGTAATCTGTCCTTTTGTTTTGATATTAAGAGGCTATGAAGCTGAGAGTGAGTAATATTAGGTCGTCAAGAAATTAATGTCGCTTTTTTTTTAGATGAAAAAATCCGAGCAACTTCTATATTCAAAACAAAACATTTATTAAAAGAAATAGTCTCCATTCTTATCGATGATGCTTTTCCATCTTACAATCAGG
>NW_013674835.1:5534-7830 GCF_000517525.1 Limulus polyphemus
CTTTGTGGCTACAGAGGCGTTCTTCCCCTTCTTGTATTCAAACAGCATTGCATGCCGAATGCGTGTCTCATCGTGTGCCATCACTATAAGGGATTAGAGTATACTAAACTTTATACAACATATAGGCTATACTAACGTGACGTATAGGCGGTTCGTTTAACTATTATACGTCATATACGTTTTTTTGGGGGGATAGTTAATGAAAGTGTTCCAAAACGCGACATTAATTTCTCGACGACCTAATATTTTTTACCGGATTTTTTATTTTATTTTCAACGCGTTTCTTGTTGTTGTTTTTTTTTGGGGGGGGGATTAGTTACTTAGATGAACCCCAGAGTTTGCGGCATCTGTCTCCTTGGGTTTCCGAAATTTGTTTTACGTCTCTGATTCTCTCCCAAAAGACTCCAAGTCACACTTCACGAGATGCCGTATATAACGTCTACTGCCTGTGCGGTAATCACGTGCGACAGCGTGCAGCTTTTATCACTTAGCAGTATTTACAATGAACTCTGTAACTCAATCATTAAAAACACGTGACAACACATATCGGTCGGCATTTGCACGGAGCAGTCAGTATAGGATATATATCACTTGGGCAATGAGTAGTAGGAACCGTATCAGTTGGATGATAATTAGATTTGGATATACACAGTAATGTCATTTGAATAATAATAATAATATTTAACCGTGTAAGTTTATGTCAATTGTATGGCAATAATATTTAACCGTGTGAATCAGGTGGTACCAACACTAGCTGGAAACTGTAGTTTCGGGCTCTCAGATAGATACAACAAAAATGAGTTTCTTTCTATCTCTGTATTACATGGACTGCAAGTGTCCATATGGACTGTGTCCCTGTTTTTAAATCGCATAGATCGATGACATACACAGTCTGTGTACGTAGAATCAGTGATTCGGTAGGCTAAGTTCAGCATTTGACACAAGTTAAACTAAACACTGCCTCTGAACAGATAAAGTTGAGTGGCTGGCGAGGGTTCCATATTAAGGGTCCATAATATTACTTTTTTAATACGTATTTACAGACGGTATCCGGAAAAAGTAACTCCAGTACCAATGGTACCCGTAAAAGTGGCTTCGGTAATAATGGTATCCGTAAAAGTGGTTCCACTTTTACCTGTGTCAGTATTACTGATACCACTGTTACTTGTGCCATTATTATAGGTACCTCTGTTACCTGTATCACTGTTAATGTACCCATTACCTATGTCATTGTTACTGTTCATACTGTTGTCTATGTGATAAATACTGTTGTCACCGTTGTCTGTGTCATTATAACTGCTGACACTGTTGTGTATGTCATTATTACTGTTGGCACTATTATCTATGTGATAAATACTGTTGTCATTATCACTGCTGACACTGTTATCTATGTGATAAATACTGTTATCTATGTCATTATTACTGTTGACACTGTTATCTATGTCATTATCACTGCTGACACTGTTATCTATGTGATAAATACTGTTATCTATGTCATTATTACTGTTGACACTGTTATCTATGTCATTATCACTGTTGACACTGTTATCTATGTGATAAATACTGTTGTCTATGTCATTATTACTGTTGACACTGTTTTCTATGTCATCATTACTGTTGACACTGTTATCTATGTGATAAATACTGTTGTCTATGTCATTATTACTGTTGACACTGTTATCTATGTCATTATCACTGCTGACACTGTTATCTATGTGATAAATACTGTTGTCTGTCATTATTACTGTTCACACTTTTCTATGTCATTATTACTGCTGACACTGTTATCTATGTCATTATTACTATTGACACTGTTATCTATGTCATTATTACTGCTGACACTGTTTTCTATGTCATTATTACTGTTGACACTGTTATCTATGTCATTATCACTGCTGACACTGTTATCTATGTCATTATTACTACTGACACTGTTATCTCTGTCATTATTACTGTTTGCACTGTTATCTATGTCATTATTACTGCTGACACTGTTATCTATGTCATTATTACTACTGACACTGTTATCTATGTTATTATTACTGTTGACACTGTTATCTATATCATTATTACTGTTGACACTGTTATCTATGTCATTATTACTACTGACACTGTTATCTATGTGATAAATACTGTTGACACTGTTATCTATGTCATTATTACCGCTGACACTGTTATCTATATCATTATTACTGCTGACACTGTTATCTATATCATTATTACTACTGACACTGTTATTTATATGATTATTACTAGGGTGACACTGTTATCTATGTCATTATTACTAGTGTGACAC
>NW_013674835.1:8811-13566 GCF_000517525.1 Limulus polyphemus
TTTATCTGTATCATTTCAACGTGTTCCACGTCAAAACTTTACACGGCTGTTTTTTTTTGTTGTTGTGCCTAATCTACAACAAAAGTCTGATTTGCATGGTATCACTTGATGCAGCGCGTATGTTGTCTTTTTGTATGTTCTTTTTTAGCGATGTCAGTGTCAAGAGTAGCTGTTGGAACTGGGTTAAGGCTGCACGATAATTACAGACAGTCCATAAGATCGGACCATACTTAGCTTTGATAGCTGCAATGAATAGCAGAGTAACTGGTGTTCGCTATTAGACATAGCCGACATGTATGCGATACAGAATCTATTGAGGTGTCTAAAAATATCCGAATAAGTGTCCATTGTTATATTTATATTCCTAACCAAATAATGTGTCGACAGTTGGCTGAGTAGGCTGGTTTCTTGTAAAGGTTTTGTTGTATAGGTTTCTGGTTTACTAAACGCAAAGATGCAGTAAATATTGTTTAGGTCATAAACAGTAAATTATTATGGTAAGTAAAGCTTGTTTCAGGTAACACAGTTGTATGGTAGTGGTTTGGATTTAAACTGTCATATTTGTTTCGACAATTGTGGTATATATATATATAATTAGTAATTTATTGCTAACTTGGCTTAAGTCATTGTATAGATTGATAAAGATAGTTAGTTGTCTAAGGATTGCCCAGTATAATAGTTACTGAAGTTTGAGTGTTACCACAGCAAGTTATGTTTAGGTTCTGCAATGTTGTGTTACGCTACATGTGTTTAGTTCATTTAGTGGTTTAGTAAGAGATGTGTTAGTTATAGTCTGGTATACCTTTAGTTTATATTGTAGTTTAGGAAGACATGTATAAGCTAATTGTTGGTATACTAAGTTACACTGAATTCCTGTATTGGTTTATTGAATAATGTTTTGGTTATAAAGTGGCATAATGAGCAATGTGTTATATGTGTTAGGTTTAGAATTGTATACTAAATGTCTGATTATATAGTAAAGTACCTGACATTTGGGTTGTGCCGTGGTAGTTTTATGTGTGTTAAATGTTTTATATAGAAAGTAGTAGAGTAAACGATTTTTTATATATTTTATATGATGGCACAGTACATCAATTTATGGTTCTCACCAAGCAGGAGTTAGAGTTTATACCACATCATAGTACAGCTCCAACAGGTGTGTACCCTTGCACCTCCTACAGGTGTGTACCTTGGGGTAAGGGATCATTGGGAAGAGTAATCTGTGGTAAGGGATTATTGGGAAGAGTAATCTGTGGTAAGGGATCATTGGGAAGTAATCTGTGGTAAGGGATCATTGGGAAGAGTAATATGTGGTAAGGGATTATTGGGAAGAGTAATATGTGGTAAGGGATCATTGGGAAGAGTAATCTGGGGTAAGGGATTATTGGGAAGAGTAATATGTGGTAAGGGATTATTGGGAAGAGTAATATGTGGTAAGGAATCATTGGGAAAGTAATCTGGGGTAAGGGATCATTGGGAAGGGTAATTTGGGGTAAGGGATTATTGGGAAGAGTAATCTATGGTAAGGGATTATTGGGAAGAGTAATCTGGGGCAAGGGATCATTGGGAAGGGTAATTTGTGGCAAGGGATTATTGGGAAGAGTAATCTGTGGTAAGGGATTATTGGGAAGAGTAATCTGGGGTAAGGGATCATTGGGAAGAGTAATCTGTGGTAAGGGATTATTGGGAAGAGTAATCTGGGGTAAGGGATCATTGGGAAGAGTAATCTGGGGTAAAGGATTATTGGGAAGAGTATTTAGTTACATTGTTACACTCATCGTGTAACAGTGTGAATCAAAAGGATGTTGAACAGTTTTCTCCTCTGTTGCCCAGTATCTTTCGAGTGTCGCAACTGTATATATGTGTGTGTTGAAGATGTTGTTGGTTTGAACCGTTATCCAGAACATGGTTTTCTTCTCTTGACTTTTTTATTTCTTGTTTCTAATTTTTTCCACCAAGGAATATGGACATTTCAATGCGTGAGTAGACGATGAGTCATTTCCCAAATATTTTGATAAACAGAAATGAATAATTAAGTAAATGTAGGCCAGGTGTTTTCTTGTAAAATTGGTTTGGCAAAGTAGGATAAGAAAATGTTTCTGATTTTACGTCAGATTTTGTTGTTGTCAGATTCTTCCGCGAGGTGCCTCAAGATCACTGGCAATATTTTCTCCGAAATTTATCAATATAAGAAAATATCACGGTTATCAAATAAAACTATAGGTGGTGTGGTATTTATTTATACCAAAAAAGGGTCAGTAACTTCAGAACAAGATGAATTGTCTGGTTTCTAAACACAGGTAATCTGATTAATCTAAAACGTGTGTCGCTTAAAAGATGAAGAGGGAAAAAAGCGAGAGTGGATAAACGTATCGATTACATCACCATTTCCCTCTTATTTGATTTACTCCTATGTAAGGTGTATCTTTCTCTTCGGGATAAGTACTAACGTATTGCGCGCGGAGTGATGACGAGTGGAGTACCTTACGTAACCACGTGGTAGGGGTAGTTGATATTGGTTTTATCAGAAATTTATTGAAGACCGACAGTTCAAGTATCATGTTAAGTTATACAAGGTAACAGTAGCGCAGCAGTGCCACGAAATTATTACAAAATTAAGAGATTAACGTACAGTTTGGTGCCTCTACAGATAGGAGTTGGCTCGTCCCCGTTAACAACAACCAGTTTCATGTCAAGCTTCAAGAACTTTCCATGAGAATCAGCACGGCTGACGAGTCAATACGAGCCTAGTGCTCTCTGCATGTTTCTGTCTGATAAGTTTATACGGTCTTATCCTGGTTGCTTAGATACCACACTGCGCTCGTGCTCTTTCAGCCTCGCACCGGGTTATCAATATTGTGGACTTTGTTTTCCTCGCGAGCAGAGTCGGTAATTCGATTTGCCTGCCTAGTTGCGCCTCTCTCTCTTTGACCCACCCAACCACCTACACCCCTACCCGTCTGATGATAGGTAAGGAAAGCTAACGTTTTACCGTGATGTAGCTACATGGCTCCTGAAGAATTTAACGCATGCGCAATAAAGAGCTCTTTAGTTCACAAATATTCTGTATTTCACATTTAAATAAATCAGATGAGTCTTATGTACTTATCGCTAATTTGTTTATTTAGTAACGTAATATTTTAAGTGCAACTTATATCAGTGGTTCTCAAATCGGGGATATGCCCCCCCCCCCGGAGAAGGCGCGAAACGTATCTTGGGGACGTGAGTAGACTTACTAAAAAGGAAAAAAAATTACTATAGAATACTGTTCACTTGTTATTGAGATTAGTGAAGAGAAGTAACATTCGGTTTACTTTATGAAAGCACGCAAAAAGGTGTATAATAAAAAGGTGGACATCAAATTATCCTTGCTGTATACTTACATGTACGTCTGTTGAAACCTGTAGTGCACTACATTTTTTGTTTGTATGTTTTTGATTTAGTGTCAGACATACTAGCAGAGACCCGATGAATATCTGCAATCAAAGTAGCACTTCTTTAAATACAGGATTTCTAGAATAATACATAAGAACTCTTATCGCAGACACCGAAATCTATAAGTCCACTTGTCTTAGGCGTAAGCTTTTATCAAGTACTATATATCCGGTAAAGATATAAAATTAACACTGTAATGCGTGGTAATTGTTTTTTGCTTTAGTTCAGTTAGTGCTAACGAAACTTTACCGTTCTTAATACTATTAGTAAATAAATTTATAATGTTATTCTACGACCTAACATTAGAACCTTTTAAAAACTTTGAAAGTCTTTCAATATACTGTACAAAATGTCTATTAAAGTATATTTACGTCCGCCTTTTCTTTACATCCGTTGAAATGAAGTGAGTGCGCGTGCATTTTCAGAACAGACAAAACTGAGTATTGTTATAACAGATTAGATACATATGCACGTGCGTGTGAGTATGGGTGGGGCATCACGTGTCACAGAGAAGTTGAAGTTCTCAAGTGTTGGTGATTATGGCACTTAACTCGCAACGTAGGGGTCATGGGTTCGAATCTCATCATCGAACACGCTCGTCCTTTCGGCCGTAGGAGCGTTATAAAGTGACTGTGAATCTCACTATTTGAGTAGAGTAGAATAACAGTTGGCGGTAGCTATTTTCCCTCTAGTCTATCACTTCTAAGTTAGGGACAGCTAGCGCAAGATAGCCCTCGAATAGCTAGCTATACGCGAGATTTTACAAACAAATCTAAGCTGTTTGAGAACCACTGACTTCAACAGAAGATGAAATTTGAACCCCATAAGTAACTCAGGGGTTAAACGTTTTTGGCTCTCCCTCTGGTGGTTATTCAAAGAAGTTATTCAAATTTCTTCGCTTGTATTGTGAGGGCTTATAATGTCAGACCAGAAAGTCAAAACAAAATGTGCCGTGAAAACTTTGAGGACATTGTGAAATAACTGAGTGCACGTTAGAAATTTAAATTATTAAAATAATTTCTGCTCAAAAGTAAGTTAGTTACATCGATGAGAACCAATAAGTAATTTACAAGTTAATGAAGTTAATTCTGTACGATGAATACATAATGTCATAAATAAATATACAAAAAAAACAAACAACTAAACCTACGATGATTAGACTACTTTGAACCGTTAGTTGAGTGCACTTTCTAGTAATGATATTTTCGGTGGTAAACCCAATAATATTTCACGAGATTCTTTCAGCTTAGGAAATTTAAGTTAGCCTTAAATCCAAGTACGGGTCAAGATTAATAATTAAAAGAAAAGAAGAATATTAAA
>NW_013674835.1:14655-22856 GCF_000517525.1 Limulus polyphemus
GAATACTCTTGAAAATAAGTGCGTGCTCCCCTTTGATTTAATGCGGATCATTAGTGTAAATTTAAAATGCATGTAAAAATTAATGGCTTAAGACGACCTTTTTTTTTTTAAAGCTTGGGGGGGGGTGTCGAGAAATGGAAACTGGGGTAGAAGTTTCAGAATCGTAGAAAGACAATAAAGTTCAGAGACGAGGGGAACCATTCGTGTGAATTTCAGAAACGTAAACCGAATACTTCAACTAAGGGTCCTTCTCCTTCTGTATCAATGCTTCTTTTTCAAGCTTGTCTTAATACATCTATGTTTTATTTATAAGTGTGTTTCAAAGACACTTCTTATCCACAGAGGCCCGACATGGCCAGGTGGTTAGGGCGCTCGACTCGCAATCTGAGGGTCGTGGGTTCGAATCCCCGTCCCACCAAACATGCTCGCCCTTTCAGCCGTGGGGGCGTTATAATGTGACGGTCAATACCACTATTCGTTGGTAAAAGAGTAG
The DNA here is from genome assembly GCF_000517525.1 of Limulus polyphemus. Taxonomy (NCBI): domain Eukaryota; kingdom Metazoa; phylum Arthropoda; class Merostomata; order Xiphosura; family Limulidae; genus Limulus; species Limulus polyphemus. Next base: position 15,149 of record NW_013674835.1, read on the forward strand.
CCCAAGGTTGGCGGTGGGTGGTGATGACTAGCTGCCTTCCCTCTAGTCTTACACTGCTAAATTAGGGACGACTAGCGCAGATAGCCCTCGTGTAGCTTTGCGCGAAATTCAAAACAAACAAACTTATCAACAGGGTACACTTGTTATAAGATTGTTGACGAGAAAGAGGAGTTATATGTTGATGGTTGTCATTCTTTTATCGCGAAATTTAATTGAGATCCTAATTTTGGGATTTTTATGCACGAGGCAGTAATTTGCATTATTTAATATGCTAATTTATAGACTGTTGACGACCCATCCCTGGTTTTATTGAATGAATAAGATAGGCTAATTTTATGCCTCTACACACAAATACCTAAGGGCAGTAGGAAGATCCTAGTAGTTTGTCAACTCAATTTGGATCCTTGCTTCCTCAACAGATCAATGATATTCCCGAGAGATCTTTGAGTCACCGAGCCTCGAAGCACTACAGTCAGTTCCACGAGATTGTCTGGAACCAAAATCAAAATTTTTTAAATTAATATGCTTCAGAAAATATACCTGAATACGTTAGCGCGTGTTTATTAATACAACGATTATCAGGTAGTTAGCGCGCGTTTATTGATACAACGATTATCAGGTAGTTAGCGCGCGTTTATTAATACAACGATTATCAGGTAGTTAGCGCGTGTTTATTAATACAACGATTATCAGGTAGTTAGCGCGTGTTTATTAATACAACGATTATCAGGTAGTTAGCGCGTGTTTATTGATACAACGATTATCAGGTAGTTGGCGCGTGTTTATTAATACAACGATTATCAGGTAGTTAGCGCGTGTTTATTAATACAACGATTATCAGGTAGTTAGCGCGTGTTTATTGATACAACGATTATCAGGTAGTTAGCGCGTGTTTATTGATACAACGATTATCAGGTAGTTAGCGCGTGTTTATTAATACAACGATTATCAGGTAGTTAGCGCGTGTTTATTAATACAACGCTTATCAGGTAGTTAGCGCGTGTTTATTGATACAACGATTATCAGGTAGTTAGCGCGTGTTTATTGATACAACGATTATCAGGTAGTTGGCGCGTGTTTATTAATACAACGATTATCAGGTAGTTAGCGCGTGTTTATTAATACAACGATTATCAGGTAGTTAGCGCGTGTTTATTGATACAATGATTATCAGGTAGTTAGCGCGTGTTTATTAATACAACGATTATCAGGTAGTTTTGTGCTATTTGATTCTTTTTTGAATACGAAAGCAAAAGTATATACGGACGTGATCCTCTAAATCAGATTGGGACATAATTTTGTAAATCAGACAGGGATATGATTTTGTAAGTCAGATAGGGACATAATTTTGTAAATCAGACAGGGATATGATTTTGTAAGTCAGATAGGGACATAATTTTGTAAATGGTAAATCTCGAAACCTCTTTATGCTCATGTTGTAAACAAACATTGCGATCACGACTCTTTAAAAATTCAAATAAAACTTTTAAAGGTGTTTATGTTGAACGGGATTCCAAGACCGTCATGTTGAATGGGATTATCCCACTAATAACTTAACTGGATTAGTGGGAATTTATGTTTGAATCTGCATTTCTTGGCTGATTGTAATCACTTTAAGTTTTACTTATTATGAATCTATCGGTTGTTTATAGGTGACCGGTTTTTGTCTAGTGGTTAGCCTGCTCATACTGTGAGTGCGATGATTCATGGCTCATGTCCCGATGCCACAAAAATGCGCTCCGCACTTTGGGACCGTGGATGCGCTATAAGTTTGTTTGTTTGTAATTAAACACAAAGCCACACAACGGGCTATCTGTGCTCTGCCCACCACGGAAATCGAAACCCGATTTATAGCATTGTAAGTCCGATGACATACAGCTGTACCACTGGGGGGCAGCAGTATAAGAGTGACATTCACATCCCAGTCTTCAATTAGACAAGAGCAATCCAAGAGTTGGCGGTGGGTGCTGTTGATTAGCTGCTTTCACTTTAGTGTGCCATCTCAAATTATTCTTAGAGAGTCCTTGTATTGCTTTTAGCGAAATTCTGAAACAAAAGTGTAAATTTAATGCACTTTAGAGAGTTTGCTCGTATATTTGTTGATATGAGATATCCTGTTCTGGTCTCTATTTATGAAATGATAAATTCTTAACATGTTTAAATACCGAAAAGTCTTTTGGTGTATGAATATTATAGAACTAATAGTCTGGGTTTGTTTTTTGTTTTTGTTTTCGAGGTAAGATATAGCTCATTATCTTCGAATTTGTAATTGATAATCCCAATAAAAATATATATTTAATCATAGCGCCCTCTATATTACCATGTAACTTGTTGGTGTTATTCCACAATAAAACTTTTAGTCAGGTTCTATTGTTTCCAATACTATTTTTAATCATAGCGCCCTCTATATTACCATATGTAATTTGTTGTTGGTGTTATCCCACAATAAAACTTTTAGTCAGGTTCTACTGTTTCCAATATTGATCTCAGTTTGTATACTTTTCTTGTAGTATCGAATATGCAATTGTTGCTGTTGTTGTGGTTCCTTCTTATTCGTCAGAGGACGTAATATAAGGACCCCGTTATACTCAGGCCACGTGAGTCCCTATGAGATCGTGATAACAAATTATAACTTTGATAAGTAATATAAAAATAATGTTTTCATTCTTTGTTGTTAAGTGCAAATTTACACAATGGGCTACATGCGCTGCGGTCATCGCAGGGTCGAACCCCGAATTTTAATATTATCGTTGATCCTTCGAGAGGAGGGGAGGGAGCGTAAAAAAAAAAGAGTTACAATACATTTATAGTTTTAGAATATAATCAAAAAAATTTATATACTCAAGAAGTCCTCTCAGTATTAATTCACCTTGTTTTTTAAATCATTCCGAAACATTAGTTTTTGCAACATTTAGTTTACATCTCTCGAGAACCACGTGCTCAACGTAATCAATAGGTCACTATTCCATGACGGAAGGCGCAAACTTTCACGCGCGTGCGCGTCGTGCGGTTCATACCGATAAACCGTCGACGTGGGAACAAGGTGTACAGAGAGTATATTCCTTAGCTGGAGGGAACGCGTATGTAGTTGTGCTGCATGCCAGAAAGGTTGAGTTAGCACTAAGTTAACTACATCGTTTATTCAACATCAAATAACAAGGGTCGTTGGTCCCATACCTACCCAATACAGTAAATTAATTACGCTTTTATTTTTTTATTAATAGTATTTTTGTAACATAGTTTTTATATATATATGTTTAAGAATAATCTTTTTTGTTATATATATATATACATGAAAGCTCTTAGGTATACAAAATGTAGTCTTATTTGCTGTTCGTATTACAGTTATCGCGATTCTTGTTCGTAGTTAAACACAAAGCTACACAATAGGCTATCTGTGCTGTGCCAACCACGGCTGTCGAAACTCGGTTTCTAGTAGTTGTATGCACAACCATCAGTTGTATCGTGTTGCACAAAGTCTGTCTTCGGGGAACACAGTTTGTGTTTTGAATCTTTCAAATCAACTTCTGTAGTCCTCAGCTGTATTGAATCTCCCAAATCAACCTCTGTAGTCCTCAGCTGTATTGAATCTCCCAAATCAACTTCTGTAGCCCTCAGCTGTATTGAATCTCCCAAATCAACCTCTGTAGTCCTCAGCTGTATTGAATCTCCCAAATCAACTTCTGTAGTCCTCAGCTGTATTGAATCTCCCAAATCAAGATCTCTGTTCCTCAGCTATATTGATAGCCCATTATGTAGCTTTATGCTTAACAACAAACTATTTTGTACAACATCTCTATTACTCAGCTATACTGAATCTCTCAAATCAATAAATAATGCTTCTCAAAAATCAACACTCTTATTTGTTTGTTTTATTGTTTTGTGCTATATTACGTTTCTAATAGGTTCTTCAGATTTTTTTCATATGTTTACAAAATGTGTTTATTTTATTTTATATTTTTAGATATACTGATTCTCCCGGTTTATTCCAGTCTATTGAAAGGCTGAAAAGCGAACAAGAGATCTTTCCAGAAGATCACAATACTCTTTCCACCAGGATGTTTTCTATGTTGTTAAGTTATTTCTGTCTGATATATCTTCTCCGTTAATTTCCGTCAGAAACTCATCATTTTTGTTATCTTATTATAAGTACCTAGAAGTAACTAATAAATTAAAGGAATTTTAAATAAGCATCTTAAGAATATCTAATAAATGGTGGATTAATTTTACTTGATCGTTGATGGGGATATTCACGCAAAATTACACAATTAGGGCTAGCTGCGTAGCCGTCCGTAATTTTGAATTGGTAGGGCTAGAGGGAAGGCAGCTAGTCAACAGCACCCATCGTCAACCCTTGGGCTATTCTTGACTGAATAGTGGGATTTGACCGTCACTCTTATAAAGCACCCAAGGTTCCGTGGTAACGAGGGACGAGAACAACGTATCTTCGGATTTATGGTTCGGAATGTTAACCACTAGATCACACCCGATCCTGGTTAATTTTAAATATGTGTATGTTGTTCTACATCCGTGGTTGAAAATTGATGTATCTAAATCATTATCATTAGATAATAAAGAATTGTTGTTGTTTGATATTAAGCATAAAGCTACACAAAGGCCTATCTGTGCTCTTCTCACCACGGGTATCGAAACTCGGTTTCTAGCAGTATAAGTCCGACAGTAGGGGGCGTAATAAAGAGAGGTAGACACGAAAACAATTATGTTGGGATCGATAACACCTTGAGCGAAACACTCGTTGTATTAAATAGTTTGTTGTTAAGCGTAAAGCTACACAATGGGCTATCAGTGTTCTTTCTGCCCACCATGGGGATCGAAACCTGAATTTCTTCCTCAGCTATATTGATAGAGGCGTTGACTTGGGAAATTCAATATAGCCGAGGAATAGAGGTGTTGATTTGTAAGATTCAATATAGCTGAGGAATAGAGGTGTTGATTTGTAAGATTCAATATAGCTGAGGAATAGAGGTGTTGATTTGTAAGATTCAATATCGCTAGGAATATAGATTTTGATTTGAGTTTTGTTGTTTCTTGTTAAGCATAAAGCTACACAATGAGCTATCCATGCTTTGCCTACCACAGTATTGAAACCCAGTTTTAACGTTATAAGCCTTTGACTCACCGCAGAGCCACAGGGGGGACTGTTGATTTAAAAAACTCAGTATAGCTGAAGAATGAGTTGTTTACTTAAGAAACTCTGTATACCTGAGGAACAGTAGGAGGTGTTGATTTAAAAGACTCATTATACCCAGAGAAGAAAAGGTAAAAAGTAGTTTTGGTGTAAAAGAAAAACCTGTCTGAACATAAAATGTGTGTATTAACACTTGCTTAATGTGATTGAAAAACTAATATATTCTTTGTCAGTTGTGTGTTTCTCATGATGAAAGTAGCACTTAAAGCATAGAAGAAGTACACTGTATGAATTGATGTGTATGTACTTTCTTTCTTTCAGTATAAGTGTCTCGTTTATTATATGAAAGTTTTAATAATTGTGCTAAAGTTATTTATATTATTTGGCCACAGTTTAATAGATTCAATAAGGCTTATAAAAACAAAACATATAAATATATATGTAGGACAAAAAAAATATGTGTGTCTGTCTGTTTGTCCGTTATCTAACTACTTCTAGGTCGCTGGACAAATCTTAAACAAACTTTGTGGGACGATAGTTTGGAACAAGGGGCATGTTAATGGGTGTTCACAACCCCCTCCACCACCACCCATTATTGCTGTTATTGGGCATTTATTATATTTGACGTAAACTACATTCATAGATAGCGCTACGTTCTTACACCAAAAACAAAAAGAGTATTAAATTTTCTGTAAAACAACATACACACAGTGTCGGGGAGGGCACACAAAAGTCTTATATTTTTCAGAGAGTGTGCTAGCACTCTCTATAGAGCAATACAATGAAAAAAAAAGGCCGCCACTATTGCAATACTACATAAATTCAGCAAAAGTTTCTACTCAATCAGCCACCATAAGGCTGATATGAAGAGCCGTTTCTTGAGTTATACCCACTTCCTACTTTGACCTTTCAACTTTGGCCCGTAACATACTTCTGCGGCCAATGATCTTCAATTAATTAATGACGTGAAACACTGTGGAAGGACATTAAGAGCTGGTTAACGGGTAACAGAAAGCTACTTTGGACGCTACCTCTACCTACAAAGTCACCCTGACCATCACACAGGGTATACCATGTTTTAAATATACATATATTGAGTTCTTAAAGCTTATACAAAACTTTGTGTGAGGTAATAATGAATACTGTAATAATATGTTATGTTGTAAATAAACTGTGTAGAAAGTTAGGATTTTTGTGTTATTTATCATAACATCCACCCACACATTTTTTTAAAGTTCATAACCCGGACGAAGGACGAGGACCTCAGCTTGTTATTTATAAAAAGATATAACGATCAATGTACGTGCTTGAAACACACACTTAAGGACGTTGATATTAAAGAGAAGTAGATGACAAACAATCGTAGTGTAACTTATGCGTAGTTGGAGATCAATCTTGAGTTCTTTCAACTCAACATTTGAAGATATTTTCCGCAACACTTGCCACATAATATGTAAAACCACCTGCTCACCAGTTCGTCAGTTTCTCGTAGCGACCGAGAGTCCACAGAGGCGTGGATTTACGTTCATTGATGGACGTTGTCATGCGATACAGTTTCATTTGGTGTCAGGCACCAACTTCCGTAATTATTGTTATTTCCTAACGCTTTTGTGAGGAAGTATAACACCGTTTTATAGTAACGAACACTCTAGAGATGACGATTACAAGGTGCCAGACTAAAAATCAAGGAAGTAATTTCTTTTTTTTTCGTGGATGAGGCATTATGTCTATTTACTATCTGAATAACTAGCTAGGAATGACAAGCACGCATGTTGAATACGTATATTTTAAGTATTTTTAAAACCGTTTTGATAATTCTTATTTATATCATAAATATCTGATATTTCACTCTCGCGTAAGGGGAAAATACTAAATATTAACAAGGAATTGCCCTCATTGGCACAGCGGCATGTCTGTGGACTTATAACTCTAAAAACCGGGTTTCGATACCTGTGGTGGTCAGAGCACAGATAGGCTCTTTGTGTAGCTTTTTTGCTTAAGGGAGTTGTTATGTATCAAACTTTCACTTCAGTTTTATTTTTTCTATTTTTTTTTCCAATTTGACCTGGTATAGCTTGATGATTAGAGCGTTCGACTCGCAATCTGATGATCGCGGGATCAAAACCTGTCTCCGAAAATACTCGCCCTTTCAGCCATTGAGGCATTATAATGTGACGTTCGACCCCGCCATCCGTTAGTAAAACGTGGTCCAAGAGATGGCAGTGGGTGGTATTCATTAGCCTCCTTTCCTTTAATCTATCACTTCAAAATTAGGGATGGCTAGCACAGTTAACCCTAAAGTAGCTTTACGAGAAACCCAACAAACAAACATTTTTTTTTTCTCCAGAAGAAACACATAAACTATTATGCAGCAGTAGTTATACACAAACACATAGGTCATAGGCGATCACGTGACATTTGTTACTTTACCGAGAATTACGACGAGATTGGCACCATGGGATTTTTAAAAACATTTTTAAGCATAGTTGCTCGTTAGTGCATGTCTTTGTTAGTTACAAGGTTTTTAATAACGTATGAGTGAGTCACACACGCACACAA
>NW_013674835.1:23424-26767 GCF_000517525.1 Limulus polyphemus
ACACTGACTTCGAAGTTTGCGTTATAGACTCTATCATAAACACTGACTTCAAAGTTTGCATCATAGACTCTATCATAAACACTGACTTCAAAGTTTGCATCATAGACTCTATCATAAACACTGACTTCAAAGTTTGCATCATAGACTCTATCATAAACATTGATCTCAAAGTTTTTATTATAGATCTTCTTAAACAAGTCAGAAATAATGATGTAATTGTTTAAATGAATCACACCTTTGCAAAGCGTATTAAAGAAAAACGTATAACCTAAGACTAAAAAAAAATATTGCACCAAAATAACATAAATATGGTGTATTCCCCTTTGCTTTCGAAAGCCCAAATTTGTTTATTTTAAGCGTTTGCCTGGCATGGATTCTGCTGCACCTACCAGGCTTCCAAATAAAGATGTCACTTCTCGGACCACGTGATCCCTGGCACGTGTGGCTCATATACAGAGGTATATTACACTGTGAACTTTTTGTCATATACAACGTTTTACGATTTTGCTCAAATATACGTGAGCATTTTTTTCTGTTTGAAAAGTTTGGCCACAACAGTGACGTGTCTTATGTACCTTCAGTCTTACAGGTACTTAACAATGGTGTGATTGGCGTACCTTCAGTGTTACAGGTACTTAACAATGGTGTAATTAGCATATATTCAGTCTTACAGGTAATTAACAATGGTGTTATTGGCTTACCTTCAGTCTTACAGGTAATTAACAATGGTGTTATTGGCGTACCTTCAGTCTTACAGCTACTCAACAATAATGTGACTGGCGTATCTTCAGACTTATAGCTACTCAAAAATGATGTGACTGGCGTATCTTCAGACTTATAGCTACTCAACAATGATGTGACTGGCATATCTTCAGACTTATAGCTACTAGTCACATCATTGTTAAGTAGCTATAAGTCTGAAGATACACCAGTCACATCATTGTTGAATAGCTATAAGTCTGAATATACGCCAGTCACATCATTGTTAAGTAGCTATAAGTCTGAAGATACAGTTTCGAAAGTGAACATGAGAACTGATCGTCAGTATCTGGTACAGAAACTTCGATGTTTCTCAATCCTTGAGTTTCGAAAGTGAACATGAGAACTGATCGTCAGTATCTGGTACAGAAACTTCGATCTTTCTCAATCCTTGGTTTGTTTGAAAGTTCGCGCAAAACTACACGAGGGCTATCTGCGTTAGCCGTCCCTAATTTAGCAGTGAGAGACTAGAGGGAAGACAGCTAGTCATCACCACCCATCACCAACTCTTAGGCTACTCTATTACCAACGGATAATGGGATTGACCGTTACATTATAATGACCCCACTGCTGCAAGGGCGAGTATGTTTGGTGGGACGGGGATTCGAACCCGCGACCTGGTCATGCCGGGCCCCTCAATCCTTGTTTCATTTGCTATATAATAATTCTGTTACACATATTTTCAGGTTTTAGAAATAGTAGGAGCTACAGTGTGATTACCATACAAACGTGTGTAGTAACATTAACGGTCTGGTGGTTAGGGTGGTTCGAATCCCGTCACCGAACATGCTCGCCCTTTCCGCCGTGAAGGCGTTATAATATTACAATCAATCTATCTATTCGTTAGTAAAATATTAGCCCAACAGTTGGAGGTGGGTGTTGCTCATTAGCTGTTTTCCCTCTAGTCTTTCATTTTCAAACTATGGACGGCTAGCGCAGATAATCCTCAAGTAATTATGTGCGAAATTCAATAAACAAACCAACAAGTAACATTAAGTTTTTTGTTTTTTTTTCAGTAAACAAACCAACAACAAGTAACATTAAGTGTGATTGTTTTGTTTTTCAATACACAAACTAACAAGTAACATTAAGTTTGTTTGTTATGTTTTTTAAATAAACAAACCAACAAGTAACATTAAGTGTGATTGTTTTGTTTTTTCAATACACAAACCAACAAGTAACATTAAGTTTGTTTGTTATGTTTTTTAAATAAACAAACCAACAAGTAACATTAAGTTTGTTTGTTATGTTTTTTAAATAAACAAACCAACAAGTAACAATAAGTCTGTTTGTTTTGTGTTTTCATGATGAGCACATTGTGGACTCCTTAAAATTCGTTGTACAGAGATAGACACATGAACGCGTGATTGGAATGTTTCACAGTCTGTCATATGCTGAACGATGTGCAAGAGGGGCGTGTGTGTGTGCAACTCTGAACGTGTATGTGTTTTTAGCATGTAGCAAACGGGAATAAAGCAACTCGCCAGAAGTAATTACATCCTTAAAAATAGTCGATCTCGCCAAGTTGTGGCACACCATTAATCGGGAACTTATGAATTTTGGCTTTATAGTTTTGTATATATATATATAGGCATATATTTCGACAGCGAATGTCATAATTTCTTATATTTCCCCTGATCAAATGTACGGTTAAAATTCCCCCTGGTGGGATTTCGTTTTTGAGAGAGTTATAGAAAACCGTTCTTGTAAATGAGTCATTTCCCGATTTCACGACGTGTACAGACTTGATCATATCGTTGATATAGCAGTGTTTTAGAAAATATAGCAGGATTGACACAGTAACTCCTTGATCAGAGGTTTTTCACCCATACTGTATTTTATAGAGACGTATTGAACGTCGTTATTCTTCGTATCACAAGCAACCTTTTATTCCATTTAGGACATTTTACAATGAAAGGAGAAGAAGCAACGATCCACTGTTTCAAATATTAACTTTTGTAAATCTGCATTTAATCACTTAGCTTTTTATTATGTAGAACAACATATTGTTAAGTAGCTATAAGTCTGAAGATACGAATTGCAAAGTACGTTACAAAACGATCAACCCGCAGAGCCGGACTTGTTTCTGAGAAGATTACCACTTGTTGAGATGTTCCTAAAGAGATGAACACTCGTTGAGTTGTTTCTCTTGCAATCTCAAAACGTTGTGAGGTCAAATAAAGACAAAAGGAACGGAAAGCAAAAAAATAATAATAATAATTTGTAAATACTTCTCCGTATCCATGACACTGGTTACAGGACGTGTAGTAAAAGAAACAGGCATTAGTCTGTGTAGAGTTGTTAATGTAAACCTATAGAGAATAGACACTACGATGATATATTCAAGTAGATTATATACGGAAGAAAGTTAGTTTGAGACATCTACATATATCATCATATCTTGTTAATATTTTTTTTCGTACATCCTTCGTGAAAAACAGTTTATATATATATATATATATATAAAGCTTTTATTATACTTCTGACTTATTCCTAAGATCTATATAAGGTTTGTTTGAAGTTAAACACAAAGTTACACAATGAGCTATATAAAGTTTGTTTGAAGTTAAACACAAAGTTACAC
>NW_013674836.1:0-3270 GCF_000517525.1 Limulus polyphemus
GTATTCTTGATGGGATGCATAGCTCCATGTGGTATTCTTGATGGTATCTCTAGCTCCACATGGTATTCTTGATGGGATGCATAGCTCCATGTGGTATTCTTGATGGTATCTCTAGCTCCATGTGGTATTCTTGATGGGATGCATAGCTCCACGTGGTATTCTTGATGGGATGCATAGCTCCACGTGGTATTGGTGATGAGCTCCCTAGCTCCACTTGGTATCGGTGATGAGCTCCCTAGCTCCACTTGGTGCTGTTGATGGGATCCCTAGCCCCACCTGGTACTGTCGATGGGATCCCTAGCTCCACCTGGTACTGTTGATGGGATCCCTAACTCCACCTGATAATTTGATGAGATCACTATCTGCATTTGGTAATGTCAATGAGATCCCTAGTTCTACCTGGTACTGTCGATGGGATCACTAGCTCCACCTGGTACTGTTGATGGGATCCCTAACTCCACCTGGAAATTTGATGAGATCACTATCTGCATCTGGTAATATCAATGAGATCCCTAGTTCTACCTGGTACTGTTAATAACATATTTATTATGATATTATGTTTGTCAAAAAATGTTTAAATTTCAAATTTAAATAGTGACATTGGTTACCATAAATGAAAATTCCTTACCAAGCTAAAGAATTTTATTATATATTGTTACATTTCTGCTCGTTTGTTAATTTCGGGTATAAATTCTTTCCGAGGAACTTCGGCAATACAAGTTCTTTCTTAATTAAAACTAGTTTATTCTTTCTCGATACAACTTTGTAATACACAGAATTTCCACAGTCACTTTAAACTTAACAAACTTTATAACATACGGCATAAATCACAGTGATTCACACACTTTACTTATGGTGCCTACTGTTCGCTTGACTCAATTATCTATCTATATCTATCTCTTCAATTACGCTGTTTTTTTCTCGCCAGACTTGTATACTAAAAATAGGGAGCCTTGAACAGACTCGGGCCTCCCAAGTAATTCATGATCCTTCCAGAAACTCCAGCACGCATGCTCCCAGCATCATGCGACTTCTGCTGTCGTAACAACATGTTTGTGATATGTCCAATCTTTAGATTCTTTACATTGAATCATAGTAGTCTGTTTTTTACAACAGGTTAACTCTCTCATTTTTAGAAATTATTTTAAAATATGCAATATAACTTAAGGTGGACATTACTTTATTATACCATCATTAGAATTCCTGCCAGTAACCACTGCTTGAACAAAAATATCATCACAAGTATGTTTGACATAAATGTGAGAAACAGTGGATATGACTTTTACATTAAATGAAAGGCATAAGTATTTGAATAATCCAAAAAATTATAAATTCAATGTTTTTTCAAAATGAAAAATGTTTGTTGATGAAAGAATTTAAATGATATTTAAGTTTCCATTAGTATTGTGTTGTCACACTGAACCACCACATTCTTATTAAAACACTAACACCTTACATTTATGCTGTCCATATGTGAGCTACACATTAGACCTTATACTTTTGAGATTTAGTCTTATCAATAAGACATTTTACAAGTTCCAGTCAGAATTTTGACATGAGGTTTTTATGTATCAAGGACAAATTTTTTTTTTAAATCAATCTGCATTTTGAAGATTTAATCAGAAATTTGCTCAATATCAACATTTAGGTCAAATACTTGACTTGGTACGGTTGGTGATGCAGGGATCGAAATATTACATTCTAGCATTTCTGAGGAATTTATCATTGCTGGGGGAAATTGATCTTTTTAATTATATTTCCCGATCGGGAGTGTATGGTTCATCCATATTCCTTTAGTTAGGGCCAATATGAACATGTTGCATGGATTAAATAAGAAAACAATTCACGAGGAAATGCAACTTTACATGAGGGAATATAATCTTCCTTATAGCTTTCCCTCAAGTGAATGTAATTTTGTTGTGTTATTTCTATCTCTGTGATGTACTTAGTCTCATGTGGTAATAGTATTAACATAGTCTCACATTTTACTGGTGCTATAACACGCTTAAAGTAATATTTTTATAAGTATCCTTATAGATGGGCCATATGGAGTTTGTTCCTCAAAAATTAAAATATGTAGTTATTCAAATTATTATAATTTGTGAAAGATAATTTTATTATTTTTATCTAGATATAATATCATCATATGCATAATTGTGTATTTATCTGATGCTTAATAGTTCACTGTTTTGATATTTTGGGAAATAATATTTTTATTTTTACAGGGAGTCCCAAAAGCAAAAAAGCACTAGTGTCTTTGAAACAAGATGCCTTCAAGAAGAGGTGAACAAGCCAGATATTTTTATTTTGGTATACACAAATATAAATTTTGGTTAACTGTTTAGTGTGTGAGAGTTTTCATTCTACGGCCAAGCATATTTAGTTTATACATGTGATATATAACTTTGGTTTAATTGTTTAACACGAGTTATCTCTCTACATACATTATGAACAATCGTTTACACCTTGTTTTATTGGTATGTAGTTTTTTATACTTTGATTTCCCATGGCTACAGATATTTGTGTCAATTGGCATATAGTTTTGTACACATTGTTTTCCCCTAACCCATGACTACTGATACTTGTGTTGATAAGTATATAGTTTTGTACACATTGTTTTCCCCTAACCCATGGCTACTGATACTTGTGTTGATAAGTATATAGTTTTGTACACTTTTACTTTCCATAGGCCAGGCTATTGATACTTGTATTGATAAGCCATAAGTTTCATACAGTTAGACTTACCATGGCTACTGGTACTTGTGTTAATAAAGAATAGAGTGTTAACTCAAGTTCTCTAAACCTTATCGCCATGAGTATCTTTTACTGTGCATGACACAAAGTTTAGAGACCACTAACTATACATGAGTAGGTTGATAATGCAAGTTTTGTTACAGTTAAAACTGCTAAGGTAGAGACTGCTAACTTTACATGAGTAGGTTGATAATACAAGTTTTGTTACAGTTAAAACTACTAAGGTAGAGACCACTAACTTTACATTAGTAGGTTGATAATACAAGTTTTGTTAAAGTTAAAACTGCTAAGGTAGAGACTGCTAACTTTACATGAGTAGGTTGATAATTCAAGTTCTGTTACAGTTAAAACTGCTAAGGTAGAGACCGCTAACCTTACATGAGTAGGTTGATAATGCAAGTTTTGTTACAGTTAAAACTGCTAAGGTAGAGACCGCTAACTTTACATGAGTAGGTTGGTAATGCAAGTTTTGTTACAGTTAAAACTGCTAAGGTAAATTTATCATTCCTAGAAGTT
>NW_013674836.1:3987-7054 GCF_000517525.1 Limulus polyphemus
TAGGTTGATAATACAAGTTTTGTTAAAGTTAAAACTGCTAAGGTAGAGACTACTAACTTTACATGAGTAGGTTGATAATGCAAGTTTTGTTACAGTTAAAACTGCTAAGGTAGAGACCACTAACTTTACATTAGTAGGTTGATAATACAAGTTTTGTTAAAGTTAAAACTGCTAAGGTAGAGACCACTAACTTTACATTAGTAGGTTGATAATTCAAGTTTTGTTACAGTTAAAACTGCTAAGGTAGAGACCGCTAACCTTACATGAGTAGGTTGATAATACAAGTTTTGTTACAGTTAAAACTGCTAAGGTAAATTTATCATTCCTAGAAGTTACACTTAAGTTAGTTTGAACTTTATGTTGTTGAAAAGGAAACTTGTAATTTTTATAGTTTTCCACAGGATGAAATTACTTCAACAAGTACCTGTAATGGCTTCTTTCAAAATGATTCAACAACATTCCTTAAAGGATCAGAAACAAATCAGCAAGAAACAAGTAGCTTGTTGACCCCACAACGTCGTCCTAGAGGGAGACCACGTAAAAAATGCAAGACTGAACCAACATCATGCTCTCTCACGCATAATGAGGATGATGTGGCCACTAATTCAACAGATGAATCTGTATTCCATCCCACAACAGCATCAATCCTACTTTTGCCACGAAGCAGGCCTCGAGGACGTCCTAGAAAAAATCCTCTATCAAAACAAAGCATACCAGCAGCATTCAGTAATGAAGAAACCAATAATTTTAAACTTGAAGGAAATACTGTTTTAGCACAGTCTGTATTGCCATCATCAGAGGAGCTTTCAGAAATCCAGAATTTTGTTCCTTCGTCAACCCAAGAAGATTCTGATTATGGGGAATCACAGTTACGAAGAAGCTCTCGGAAAAGAAAACCTCGGAAAAAATTGTATGAAAGCAGTGACGAAGAAGAAGAACATAACTTGAGTTGTGAAGAACCTCATTCTGAAACCCAAGATGAGGACCAACCTTTTGAGGACCCCAGAGGTAAGATAGCAATGGTGTGTCAGTGATGTTGTTTCAAATATTGTCACCAACTTGCTCATTCCTTCAGCCATGGGGGCATAATAATGTGACAGTCAATCCACTTTTCATTGGTAAAGAATAGCTCAAGAGTTGGCATTGGGTGATGTTGACTAGCTACCTTCCCTCTAGTCCAGTGTTTCTCAACCTTTTTACATTATCATTCACCCCTATATGTTTTTCACAACAGCTCACTCACCCCAGTTTGAAAAAAAAGACAAAAAGTACTAAATTAAAATCAAAATTCTTTATTATGATTTAATTATGCATCAAACTACCACTAGAATGAATAAAACATAAAATATACAAAAAAAGAAATGTATTTACCAAACTACAAAAAGAATTAATAACTAATGACTTTTTTGCTCCTGAATTTGTTGTATAACTGATAGTACTCATTCACCCTGATTCTGATCTCATTAACCATTCACCTGTTCAGAAGCATTGTTCTAGTCTATCACTTCTAAATTATGAATGGCTTGTACAGATAGCTCTTGAGTAGCTTTACGCTAAATTATATAAACCAGCGAATGATGTTGTTATTTTTTATATATTCTCTCACCCCTTAAAAACATGAAGATAGTTATTAGTAACTACAAAACTTCACCCCTTAGAAAGATGAAGGTAGTTATTAGTAACTACAAACTTTACCCCTTAGAAAGACGAAGGTAGTTATTAGTAACTACAAAACTTCACCCCTTAGAAAGATGAAGGTAGTTATTAATAACTACAAACTTTACCCCTTAGAAAGATGAAGGTAGTTATTAGTAACTACAAACTTTACCCCTTCAAAAGATGAAGGTAGTTATTAGTAACTACAAAACTTCACCCCTTAGAAAGATGAAGGTAGTTATTAGTAACTACAAACTTTACCCCTTAGAAAGATGAAGGTAGTTATTAGTAACTACAAAACTTCACCACTTAGAAAGATGAAGGTAGTTATTAGTAACTACAAAACTTTACCTCTTAGAAAGATGAAGGTAGTTATTAGTAACTACAAACTTTACCCCTTAGAAAGATGAAGATAGTTATTAGTAACTACAAACTTTACCTCTTAGAAAAATGAAGGTAGTTATTAGTAACTACAAAACTTCACCACTTAGAAAGATGAAGGTAGTTATTAGTAACTACGAAACTTCACCACTTAGAAAGATGAAGGTAGTTATTAGTAACTACAAAACTTCACCACTTAGAAAGATGAAGGTAGTTATTAGTAACTACGAAACTTCACCACTTAGAAAGATGAAGGTAGTTATTAGTAACTACAAACTTTACCCCTTAGAAAGATAAA
The DNA here is from genome assembly GCF_000517525.1 of Limulus polyphemus. Lineage (NCBI taxonomy): Eukaryota > Metazoa > Arthropoda > Merostomata > Xiphosura > Limulidae > Limulus > Limulus polyphemus. The sequence goes on from NW_013674836.1 coordinate 6,323, forward strand.
GGTAGTTATTAGTAACTACAAAACTTCATTAACATTTCATTCTATTGTATTAGGTCTATATTGTGAATCCTAACATCATTCTGATATATTAAGCTTACCTAGTGAAATAACTTCTCAAAGTACTATGTCTGTTGTATTGCTGCTGACCTGATGATTCTTGGTATTGAGTGAAAAGCCTTGTCAACACTGGATGACTTAATGTGCTACATATTATTATATTCTCTATACTTTCACTCATAAGTATGTATAATGCTGATTTGTTAACCTTATATTGTGAAGTAGAGTACTGCATTTTGATATAATAAATACAATTCACTCTGTTAATCTAGTTCACACTAGATGTTCATGCAGTTGGTGATACAAATGTAGCCAAAACCAATGTTATTTGTATCATATCCCAGCTGGTCTGATGAGCTCTGGTATTGGACAAAATGTGTCGTTGGCACTGGATGATATAGTGTGGTTGACATTCTTCTATACTTTCTCACAAGTTCTGATGTATTAAACTTATATTGTAGAATAGTTTCCAAAATACAGAATTAATGTATGATTTTATATGTATTAGATGAACATGTTATAGCTACCTTATCTGCTAAATATATTATTCTTGATGTATTAGATGGACATTGTGGAAGAATTACCTAAAATAAAGAATTGACATATGATTTCTGTTGTATTAGGCAGACTATCTAAAATACTCCATTGACAAATTTGATAGTTTTATGCTTACTT
>NW_013674836.1:7774-9603 GCF_000517525.1 Limulus polyphemus
TATTCTACAGAGATAATAGTTTCAGTTCAATTTGCATCTTAAAAAGTCCTTACAGATAAGTAATAAATCTTCGTATTCAAATCTTGTTCAAAGTTCATGTAGCTGATGCTAAAATGAGCATGTTTCATGATTTAGAAAAAACAAGGTTAAGTAGTGCTGTCAACGGACCAAAGAAGCGAGGAAGTCGTCCAAGAATCAGTAATTTAGCCGATGTAACCTGCAGCATTTGTGGCCGGATGTTTAAATCTAGGTTCAGTTTGAAGGTTCATATGTACACACACACTGGTGAAAAGCCATATGAATGTAGTCTTTGTGGAAAAAGCTTCAACCAGAGAAGTAGTTATGGTAAGTTTGTTAACTTGTGTAGAAAGATTTTCCACCTTACAGGTAGTTACGATCAGTTTTATATCCTATTTAGGAAGAGTTAGATATCATAAGATGATGAGTTTTCTTCAACTTAACAAAATTTGTAAATTTTATAACTTGCGAAAGTGTTTATTTCTTTGGGGTAAGTTAGCAGTTTTGTATGTTTCAAACCAATAAAGTCATCTTTTAGTTTACTTACAGCTAGTACAGTATTTCATATTCTTGCTCTAAGTAATTGCTCTGATTTTGATATTTTATACATTTTAGAATATCGTGAAGCAGAAAGGAAATTAATATATAGATTAAGTACAAGTTTAGATATTTTGCTTAAGTTGACAGCTTTCAGTAATAGCTTGCATGGTTGGTTATTTATTAATATTGTTAACTTTAACTTTCTGAACAGTGATATTTTTAGTTTTAGCAGTAGTTTTATCTGGTAGCTGAATTGTTTCATTCTTTTTTATATAGAATCATTTATTGAACAGTGATATCTCGAGCCCTATTAGAAACTGTCTGTGCCATCTGTTGGCTAACATTGGAACTTTAACAATGTGTTTTGTTATGTGTTACATTGAATAGTTCACTGATTTGGAGCTAGCCTTTTTTCCTGCAGTGCCACAAACTTTGTTTTTTCCCATTCTTTACTGTAGTTTTCAATTTTATTTTAAGACCTTAGATATGAGGTGTTTGACTTAAGAGGTTCACTTGCAGGATATTCTGTTATGACTCATCTGCCTTTATTTTGACTGCTGTGTTGCTGAATGATTGCTGTTGTTTCCTACTTAATCAATTTGCCTATTCTAACTCACTCACAAGATAAGTAGTCACGAAAGTTATTTTTACAATTGAAAAGCTAGGTTTATCAAGTAATAAGGAAAGTGAACTCACTATTTAGTTATTCAATCAAAACTTTTGTTATGTATAGTTCAAAGAAAATTATTCCCTACCTATGCTGATTGTATCCTACTTGCCATCTGTTGGCAAGCTGTTGAAATTTTGCCACATATTGTAGTTTTTAGTTGACAGTTTGAGTAATGCAGTAACTGCATGCCCTGCTACTGTAGTCAGTTGATGAGGGTGAGTAAATATTGCCGTGTTTGGTAAGTTTTGCCTGTGTGTGGAATGAGTGTCAAGTTTTCAAACTTGAGTTAACGTGAGTGTCAAGCAGCATGATATACCTAAATATTTCATGGAATTATTACCAAGTAACATGATATACCTAAATATTTCATTGAATTATTACCAAGTAACATGATATACCTAAATATTTCATTGAATTATTACCAAGTAACATGATATACTTAAATATTTCATGGAATTATTACCAAGTAACATGATATACCTAAATAGTTCATGGAATTATTACCAAGTAACATGATATACCTAAATATTTCATGGATTTATTACCAAGTAACATGATATACCTAATTAGTTCATGGAATTATTACAAAGTAACATGATAT
>NW_013674836.1:10527-15472 GCF_000517525.1 Limulus polyphemus
AGTTATTTTGTCATGAACCACATTATCTTGTTCTAGCTTGACCAGTGTATTGAGTTATTTTGTCATGAACCACTTTATCTTGTTCTAGCTTGACCAGTGTATTGAGTTATTTTGTCATGAACCACTTTATCTTGTTCTAGCTTGACCAGTGTGTTGAGTTTTGTCATGAACCACTTTATCTTGTTCTAGCTTGACCAGTGTATTGAGTTATTTTATCATGAACCACCTTATCTTGTTCTAGCTTGACTGATGTATTGAGTTATTTTGTCATGAACCACTTTGTCTTGTTCTAGCTTGGCTAGTGTATTGAGTTATTTTGTCATGAACCACTTTGTCTTGTTCTAGCTTGGCTAGTGTATTGAGTTATTTTATCATGAACCACCTTATCTTGTTCTAGCTTGACTGATGTATTGAGTTATTTTGTCATGAACCACTTTATCTTGTTCTAGCTTGACCAATGTATTGAGTTGTTTTGTCATGAACCACTTTATCTTGTTCTAGCTTGACCAGTGTATTGAGTTATTTTGTCATGAACCACTTTATCTTGTTCTAGCTTGACTGATGTATTGAGTTATTTTGTCATGAATTACTTTATCTTCTTCTAGCTTGACTGATCTATTGAGTTATTTTGTCATGAACCACTTTGTCTTCTACTTTGTTTCTACCCAGTATTATAATCAATTTTAAGATACTGTGTGATAATTGAATTTCTGTGTAGCTAGCATTTGATCTTAGAAATTATTATATAATTTATAAAAAATGTGTTAACAAACTTACTTTATGTATAGAATTATTGTTAAATAAATTATGATAATAATAACTATGTATAACATATTTCAATAACTGCATTCAGCAATTTGACATCAAGAACTCGATTGTCAAAACTGCTGAGTAATTGATAATATAGCCTTTGTTTTTAAGAAAAATTTACCATGTATATATAGTAACCATTTACTTCAAAACCATGTGTTTACATATGTTCTGTACCTTTTTTTCTGTCCATATGTGCACATCACTATGTATTGAACAAATTAATCGTGCATCTAGAGACAAGCTTTGCATCCATTTCCATATTCTCTTCCATAAAAAAAAAAGGCAAAAATCTAATTTTTTCTCCTTACTCCAACTGCTTTAGAATGTACATGAAATAATTATCAAAATCTGTCATTAATGTTTGTTTATTAATATAAGTATCAACAAACATCATATTAAGCAGTGTACATTCACAAGTTCAAATCCTATCTCTGAATGTGCTTGTTCTTTCGTTATAATGTGATGGACAATCTCAGTATTCATTGATGGCCAGGTGGTTAGGGCACTCAACTCACAATCTGAGGGTGATGGGTTCGATTCCCCATCACACCAAACATGCTCGCCCTTTCAGTTGTGGGGGCGCTATAATGTGACGGTCAATCCCACTCTCCGTTGGTAAAGAGTTGGCAGTGGGTGGTGTTAACTAGCTGCCTTCTAGTCTGTCACTGCAAAATTAGGGATAGCTAGAACACATAGCTCAAAATTCAAAACAGACAAACAAGCACTATAAATGTTGGTTAAGTAAATTTTAGGCATATGCCTTCTCTACTAACATAAGAAAAGAGAATCTTTTAGGCTATCAAGTATCACTTTTGAGTGTAAAATTGTACTTCATCTAAAAATGGTTTACAGATTTACGGGCATGAATCAGATTTTTTTAGTTCTGTTTCAGAGATTTAGCCGTTTGTAACTGTGTCACATTAACTTACATTTTTGTTTCAGAATGATACATCTGCAACATGTGTCACCGACTTCTTACACAGTATATGTGTACAACTATATATATGTATGGCTGTCTGTAATTTGTACTTTGTTTGTCTCATGATTAACATCAACAGGTTGCTAAGTGTTTTTAAGTTGTAAAAGTATATGAAATTTGCAGAGATTTTAAATTGTGATAAAACGACAAATCCATTAAAAAACAATGGCAAAAAATGTGTCTCAAAACTCTGTGAATTTTCCACTTTGTGTATGTCCATCAAAATCTTTATTTGAAGACTCATAGTGATAAATTCTGTATCAGTAATTATAAAAATAAAAATTTACATGGACTTTGTAAGTTGCTGTCTCATCTGTCGCACTTAACAAAGCTTTTTTTTTCAACTGCTTAAATATGAAGAATGAAGTCTAACATAAAATTGGAGTAGTAATATATAATTTTAATATTTTCTATACATTTTTTAACAAGAAACATTATTCTCTTATTCCAGACTGTCATATGAGGAGACATACTGGTAACAAACGTTTCAAATGCCCTTACTGTGAATATAGAGCTGTGGCGAACATTGATATTCAACGTCACATACCAACTCACACAAAGGAGCGTAATTATATGTGTGAAATATGTGGAAAAGCATTTGCAAATGATAATCGTTTAAAGGAACACATTAAGTTTGTCCACAACAAAATGCCTATAGAAGTTTGTGATGTGTGTGGATTTGTAACCCACACTAGGGAGATTATGCGTCGGCATTATATAATTAAACACACAGATCTTGAGAAACTACAGTGTCCTGTGTGTAATGCTGTTGTCAAGCAAAAGGCATCTTTTATTGTCCATCTTCGACGGCATACGGGCGAAAGACCATTTTCTTGTGAACAGTGTAATAAGGCTTTTAAGAGTACTTCACAACTGAAGGCCCATAGGAAGATCCATGAAGAAGGACAGTATCTTTGCAACAACTGTGCACGGAGATTTAAAACCAAAAGCCACCTCCAGCGACATGAAGTGGTGCATCTCGGAATCAAGCCTTTTAGCTGCCACTTGTGTTCCTATTCTTGTAACGTAAAGGGTAATCTGACTAAACACATTAGAACAGTCCATCATCTTCCAGACTTCACCATGCGTCAGACTCAGAATGTTGCAGATGATAGTGATGAAGATGCTGCTAAAAGAGGAATGGATGTAGCAGAAACGTTTCTGCGTGAATTTTCTGAACATTCTGGACAAGAGCATACTGTTGAAAGTCTTCGATTGAAGGAGTTGGAGAAGGAACGTCTAGAAGAAGCTTTATTAAATGAGATGAGTGTGCCAGAGAATGTGCTGGAAGAATTCCGGATAAACAACAAAAAGAAACAGAAAATTCATCAGCAGGAAACTACATCCACACAGAATAGTACAGTGAACCAACCTTCAGAGGAAGTGTCCTTAGAGAGCAATTCATCTGAGATACCTACCACTTCGGCTGTTTCAGTCGAAAAAGATATATTAGTAGATGCAATGAAACTTCTTACATCTCTTGCCTCTCCAGAAGAGGAGTCTGAAAATGTCTCGGAGGCATCTTCAGATTCCAGGTTAGCGATACCTCCATCAAATATGACCAGTAAGCAACAGAATGAAACCCAGTTTCAGAAGGAAAATCAGGTTAACATCCAAAATGGACTAATCTCGGAGCTTGTTGAGAGCCCTGATAACAGTGGACAGCCAATGAAAATGTTTATTATTCAGTTGCTTCCTGATCAACATTGAACCAGTTTTGAAACAAGCCTTAAAAATATTGTTTATTAACATAGAAAATGTATAAATTCAGTCATAGAGTATTTGAAATGTAATATAGAGTAGATATTGTAATACATTTCTCTCGTTCAAAAGTGCTGCTTCTTGTTTTCTTATGTTGAAATAGTGTGTGTGGAATTTAATAACTTACATACAAAACTAATGCGTATTCCTAGCTTTTTCAGTGAAGTATACTAAACTAGTATTAGTTGTTATTGCACCTAGTAAAGGCCTGACTTGTAACTATTAAGACGTGTCACTAGTGTGTTGACGTAAAACACTATTAAGAAGCATATGGTTAAAATAAACAGTTTTTCTGAAGCCCAAGTAATTTTTACTTACCAAAATGACTTCACTATCCAAGAGGTATAATTTTTTTTTTGCTAACCACAGCTACAGCTACTTTACTCATCTAAACCAATGTTTCTCAACAAGATCAGTGCAGGTCTGTCACAACTACTTTGCCAAACCATGGGGATTTCACAAAAACAAAGACTAAAAAAAAACTGATAGAATACTCTTATGTAAATTGTAATGGTTTTCTTTTGTACTTGCATTTATTAGTTCGAAACAGTTTAGGAAGACACTGGGTACATCTCTAATATCAGGAAGTTTAAGAAATGTTCAGCTATATTTGTCTATAGCTTGTGGTTAGTTGTTTCTGACAAAATCATTATGTTTATAGTTTTATACAATAGCCTCATTCTGCTGAAGTTATTCAGTATCTGTGTGTCTGGAATAAAGTTCAAATACCACACATACGTTACTTTCTGTCAGATAAAATTCTCCATTATTATTAAAATAATCACCACTTGCAGATGTGTAGGTAACAGTTTGATATATAAAATCTCCCATAATTTGAAGTGATTGTTCATTACAGCTGCAATGCAGGTAACTCTTTCACTCAACTGAAACTGCTACGTTTTAGATAACTAAATCACTCAAATTCAATTACCTATTGTAACTACAATAACAATCTCCATTGTAAATATAATGCAGATATCTAGTTCAGTCAGATGAAATTATTATTTGTAACGGTGTAGTTAACTACTCCAGTAACAGTAATTAACCATTTTAACGATAGTGCAAATAGCTAGTTTAGTCAGATAAAATTAACCATTGTAATAATAATGCAGATAACTAGTTCAGTCAGATAAAATTAACCATAGTAACGATAGTGCAGATAACTAGTTTAGTCAGATAAAGTTAACCATTGTAATAATAATGCAGATAACTAGTTCAGTCAGATAAAATTATCCATTGTAACGATAGCGCAGGTAACTAGTTCAGTCAGATGAAATTAACCATTGTAACAATAAAGCAGATAACTAGTTCAGTCAGATAAAATTGTCAATTGTAACAATAATGCAGATAACTATTTCCGTCAGATAAAATTATCCATTGTAAAAGTAGTGC
>NW_013674836.1:16435-21396 GCF_000517525.1 Limulus polyphemus
TCCAATCTACTCAGTGTCTGATGGTAAGTGGTTCTTTTACTTCCTTATCCATTTCTACTCTTATAATTTGTTTCTCCGAACCCACTCAGTGGCAGGTGTTGCCTGAAAGTGTATATTTACTTCCCTAAATCTGCATTAAGTTAGGGGTGGCAGAAAGTGTTAAACCCATCTACCCTGGCTTCTAAAGTGCACACTGTTGAAATGGGGCCCTTTGCTAGACCATTACAGTGGTATGTATATATCATTATCTGTTCCAGACTCTACCTACTCTGGACTCCCATGTAAAAACCCAGCACTGGGAAAGTGTCTGCCCACTTCCATATTTCACACATGCCAGCTTTTCAAAGTAGGTTTTACAGCAACCCATTACACTTTCTTCAGTAAAAGACCTTAGCAGCAATTGTGTCCAAGCACATTTTGTGCCCTCAACACGAATTCCTCACTTACTGGTCATCGAGTGAAGCACAGAAGACACTTTCCAGTTCCTAGCCAATAGGGTGGTCAAGTTGGAGAGTTTCTCATCCATTATGTGATCCCTTTGGAGAGAGTTTAAATGGGCAGCCCGAGGCCGCGGGAAGTACGGCAAAGGTGTCTATGTCAGTGTAGTGAAGGTCATCCCTCTTATATAATATGCCGATTTCTCGGTGGTTTGGTGAGCCAGATGGGGCAAAGTGTTTTCTTTCTATGATAAGAAGGGACTTTTATCTCTGTAAATGATACAACAGAACACATACCAAACTGTATAATCTGATCATTGCCGTACCCACACTACATCTCATGTTCAACTGACCAGTTATGTGCAAATACTTCGTTGTCCATGCACTTTTCCTCCTGTCCCTGGAAATAAAAGGCTTTGCCTTCCTTCTCTTTCATACTTTCATCCAGGTAAAAAGTATATCCTGGATGAGATGGATAAGGTCTCCCACGAGTGTTGCCCCTTTAGTAAATTCACACTATTGGATATTACACTCAATGGGTTTTCCCCCTTCAGCTACCTTCGCTGAATACATCTCAACTATGTTTTTGCAATTGCACCAGCCCCTCCAACACATCATTGTGGGGTTATAGCTATTGTTTGCAGAGAGATAAGTATCTATTGGAAATACAATTACAGGTATGGAAAATGTTAACATTCAACTGAGATCTTCAAGTGTCTCTACAGGATCGAAAGTCATCTATTGCAGCTGAAATGTAGGCGATTCTTCAAGTCACCCACTTCATCCTTCTCTTTTACAGTTGAGGGGAGATGTAATTTTATAGGCCTTGCTGGTTCTGTTGTCTGTCCTGTCATCAGCACTTTTATGTACTTAAATTCATTACACTCTTTGAATTAACTGTTTGTTATGATCTCCAAGTCAATTATATTTTGCCCACTAGTCATGACCTCACTGTTCTCTATGCTAGTATTCATGTGGAAGTTGTTACAGCTCTTATATTGTTTATAGAAGAACCTGGTCATCTCCAAAGTATACATAGTATTTCATTGGACTTTCCTTGTTTCCTGATATAATTAATCTACCTACTGAAGAGTAAAGGTGACATTATGTACTCTTGCCCTGTTCCTGATGTCACATCAAACCATGGCGAGAAGATAGGTTGCTGTTCTTGGCCTATAAGCTTTTGGTGATATTTAGGACATGATCTTTTACTCTATACTGTTTGAGCACGGAACACATCTTTAATCTATCAATCATCCTATCAGACACTTTTTGGGTCATTAAAGAGTAACATCAGCTATTGTTCCATGGTGTTTTTCAGTTAGTTGTAAGGGGTAAAGATGGTAACTGTGTAGATAAGTTTTCAATCTTCTAGCCACCCACTCTTTCTACAAGATATAAATCATCCATTGCAGCTACGGTGCAAATAATTATTCATCAGTTGAAGTCATCCACTTTTTCTACAAATATAAAATAGTCCATTACAATTACAGTGTAGGTAGTAGGGTACATTAATCTATCTCATATCTACGACCGATGTTCAAGTTCAATTCTTTTCACAATTGAAGATGTGGCAGTGCACTCATCTTCTGACTAAGATCTGGTTTTCTTTGTTTAATGGCCAAAGATTCTAACATTGAGGATGACTCAGAAGAAACTAGACACAACATCACATTCGTTTAGACAGTGGTTGGTAATACTAATGGTTTTTGTAGGTTTTAGACAGTGGTTGGTAATACTACTGGTGTTGTAGGTTTTAGACAGTGGTTGGTAATACTACTGGTGTTGTAGGTTTTAGACAGTGGTTGGTAATAGTACTGGTGTTGTAGGTTTTAGACAGTGGTTGGTAATACTAATGGTGTTGTAGGTTTTAGACAGTGGTTGGTAATACTACTGGTGTTGTAGGTTTTAGACAGTGGTTGGTAATACTAATGGTGTTGTAGGTTTTAGTATATACAGAGTTCTTTTATTTGACAGAAGAGCTTTTTAGTGGTTGATTCAAGATGTACCTGGTTGCACCTTGGGCACGTGAACTCATGTTTGTCTTTGAAGTTAAATAGTCCTTTTTATCTAGTCTGTGACACATTTTAATTAAATTTGTGTATATAGTTGTTTGATGATTTTCTTCTTAATCATGTATGAAATAATATCTAAGTAAGGTATTATACTAAAGTAACAGTTTTATTTAGAACATCGGACACAACAACAGATGGGTTATTTAGTTTTTATGTAAATTATTTTATTTAGAAACAACAACGGAAACGATTTCTTGTTATTAACTTCTGTCTCAAAAGAGTTTTTATTTTCTGACATTTCAAACACTCTATATAGCATTTTAAACCAGATTTTCTAAAGATTGAAGGAGTGTGAGTAAAGTCCAGTTTATGATACGATTTACTGTAAAGTATACCCTGGTTATTTAAGATGTAATAGCTAAGAACGATAGTTTATCCTTCCGATCATTTTCAGCAAGACACTTGTACTTAAATGTCTAACAATATAATCGAGAGATTCGTTAAACGCCTCAACATTGTTAAAAACACTGCAAATGTGTCGTAAACATATCTCCCCTAATACACAGGATTCATACCTTCAGCACAGGATTGTAACCACATTTTTTTTTATGAAAGAGCAGAAGGTGATAGCCCACAATCACTCCATCATTTTAACGTTAAACATCAAATGTGATTGTTTTGTCACAATATGTAAAAGTATTTTAAAAACATTTTTAGTTATACACTGTGCAATTTAATTAAACCAAGATTAGACCAAAGATCAACGGTTTCATCAAGAGGTATATTTGTAAAACATTGCTTGATATTGTTACGTCTGTGTTCGTTTGTTAATTTTTCGTAGAAATTCTTTCCGAGAAACTTCAGCGATACAAGCCTTTTCTTAAATAAAACTAGTTTATTCTTTCTCAATTCAACTTTGCAATACACTTAATTTCCACAGTCATTTTAACTTAAACACATGCTATAATTCTCAACGAACGATTCATGCACTTTACTTACTATCGCGCTTGACTCAATTGTCCGTCTATATCTTCAATCTCTCTGTCTGCTATCTCGCTGCCGTCACTTCTCTCCGGTCTTATATACTATAAGATCGCATGTCTAGCAAACGCTAGCGGCTTCGCGAATCTTCTAGACACTCATCACGTGTTACCAGAGTCACGTGACTTCCGCTGTCGTAATAATATAATAAATATCACTATGAACATCATCAGAGAGTTTTGTCTCTCTTAAACTATTGACAAAGAAACTCTTTAACAATGATAACAAAATTAATACTCTTGGTGCGGCATGACCTAGTGGTTAGAGTGCCTAAGTCGCAATCTGCAGGTTGCAAGTTCGAATCCTGTCACCGAGCATGCTCGTTCTTAGAGCCACTGGAGCAATATAATGTGCAAAATCATTCACACTATTCCTTCGTAAAGAGTAGTCACAAGTTGGCAGTGGGTGTTGTTGACTAGTTTCCTTCCCTCTAGTCTATCAATCAAAGTTGGAAATGGCTACTGCATATAGCCCTCGAGTATCTTTGCAAGAGATTCAACAAACAAATGAACGCCTTTTAACAATGAGATTCGTATAGCATGCTCAAAACAACACTTTTTCAAAACATAATTAGAAAATCATGCCACAACTTCCTAACATTGCAACTCCCAAGCAGGCATTTGAAATGACTTTTCTGACTTTGGTGTACCTTGGCTTGACGTTCACCAGTTGGGCCGTGAGGAGGCTGATCAAGAAGTTGGTCGGATCTAGTTGGCGTCACCAGATTGGCTGGCGTTTCCTTTGATGATCAAGTGGCGGGTGGTGTTTGCCGGGTTTTCGTTGGTAATTAGAGGAACCTCAGGACAAACCCACTGAGGCCAGATATTTTATGTCCAACGTCTTTGCCCATGGGCCATTCTGAGATGAAAGTTAAGTTGGTCCTGGGCACTGATGAGTAAAGTCACCAAACAGCTTTCAACATGTTCACTCTCCCTGATGGTAACAGAACTTCAGGATTCACAAACAGAATGACTCACAAAGTGCTAGCTGAAAAAGATATTACCAGAAGGGTTAAGAACTTGACCTTAAGTAGAAACATCCCATGAAACAGTAGATAGCTCCTGTAATATTCGTAAAATAATCCAAGCAATTCACGTCTATAAGGTAAATTAAAACACACTGAGCTATTCCACGAAACAGTAGATACCAACTCAACATTCGTATAACAATCCAAGCAACCCGAAATACTCGAAGTAAAGCAGGACACAACACAACTATCTCATAAAAAATAGATAGCGCCTCCAACATTCGTATAACAATCCAAGCAACCCGAAATACTCGAAGTAAAGCAGGACACAACACAACTATCTCATAAAAAAATAGATAGCGCCTCCAACATTCGTATAACAATCCAAGCAACTCGAGATACTCGAAGTAAAGCAGGACACAACACAACTATCTCATAAAAAAATAGATAGCGCCTCCAACATTCGTATAACAATCCATACAACTCGAGATACTCGAAGTA
>NW_013674836.1:22166-25471 GCF_000517525.1 Limulus polyphemus
ACTTTATACTTAAGAGCTTTTATAATACACGCTATAAATCACAACGATTCACAATCTCGATAACTTCGCTCTCTACGAGTACAAAACACACACTAGTTCGAAACAGAATCGTAAATAACCCGAAACTCACCTTAACTACTGTTCGCTTTATCATCTCCCGGCTTTTTTCAGCCAGGCTTATATACTAACGAAGAGGCATCTCCAAAATTCGCAGAGTTCTCTGATAATTCGAAAAATTCAGTCACGCATGCGCCAGCAGTGTTACGTGACTTCTGCTGTCGTAGCAATATTACTTATATTATCGGAGAGTGAGGTATATGGTATTTAGATAACACCATGGAAACGAAGGAGTTTGTAGCCTGGTGTGAAAAACTAAGGTGCGCATAAATGTATATCTTAGTTTGTAGCTTTCATTTGTAGAATTTTGGAGAAACTTGAACTAACCAAAAATATTTCGTAAAAACTTAGGAGTTGTGGGTTGTTTACGCTACAAGTTACCGGTTTCTTTAACGCTCATATCGAGTAATTTTAAATTTTTGTGTAAACAACTGACGAAAACAAGGACGAAATTATTCATTTTCTTAGTAAAATATATAAGGGGCTTCGGCAGTAATTAGTGGGATTTATTGTAATATTAATGGCATTTTGGTTTACATTTTGTGTAATTAGGGACTCTGTAACCAATTAAGTCATGGACTTATAAGCAACTTGGTGCAACTTCAACTGAGCATTGGTCGACGTACGCGACCTGGGAGAGTCAAGCTCACTTCGGACGTTTAACTCCCTCCTTCAGTGTTGTTAATGGACTTCAAAATGCTATATGTTTATTCAAAAATGACTGAATATTTGAACATGATTTTACTTCCCTAATTCAGGGCCAAACTTGATGCAAAAAATGTGTTTAAAAAGCCGGAGGATCCCACGTTATTATAGGTTTATTGGTACTTCTGCATGCAATGAAGTACTGGTAAAATGAATTGTGTTGGGGCGCCATCTAAGCTCTAATAAATTCAATGTTAGTGAATTTAATTTGCTTATAATTACCAAACACATCTCTGGAGATATCTGAGTCACAGAAATGCAACAGATATATTTCCGTTTATGTTTGAAAAAAAGAAATAGCTACATTATTTGTATACATGCGTTAGTAATTTATCATTTTAAACATACATTTTTAGATACAACATTTTAACCATTCAAATTTAATACCAGAAATTACTATGCCTACAATTTAAGCATTTTACTCCAACACATAAAAAAGGAGCAGCGTTCCGGCCCCACTAAACAAATGCCTGCATTGAAAAAAAAACTTCATTAATAAATGAAACGATATTTCTTTTTATACTCAACGAAATTTAATTCGTGACAATTAGGGAAAAACTGTTGGAACAACTGATAAGTTGGGGATAGTGAAGTGAATAGAAGACTTGAACATTACATAATTTGTAAAATAGCTACAAAAACGGAACTAAGAATTTTAAACAGTAATGAAATAGGTGACATATTTTTGCATATTTTTTTGTAAAGTCTCATCTTTATATCCAGAAAGAAAAGCTTGATCACAGTGCTAATAGTTATTAGTCCTAGACTGGCCTAATACTAGGAGAATATGTGTTTTGAATGTATATATATATACGGTATGCGCTTATATATAAAGACCATACCAGATGTCAAAATCTAGTGGTTATTTCGGGTCTAACAAAAACAAAAGTTGCCATCTGGTGTCACAGGTGTAAGTGGGACACCTTCGGTTTCTTTCCTTTAAATACGATTGTGTGTTGTTCAACAACACTTCGCTTGAGTCTTGAACTGTACGTTCTGTGTTTATACATTGACTATTAGTGGCTGGAATAAGAATATCAAGATTTTCAAACTAAATTTATTAAAAATATCTTGTGTAATAAGGTAATTGGACAAAAGGAAAACCTTTAAGTTTGCCAACTAAAGCTACATATCTTGATTTTGTGCGCCCAAGCTATGACAGAGGAAGATGGCAACCAGTCTGGGAGGTTTGTTTCTCCATTAGATAGATAGATAAAATACCCAGTGACGTGTTCTGTGTCTCAGTCTGTGTTTAATGTGAAACAGTCTACAGTGTTCTGTGTCTCAGTTTGTGTTTAATGTGAAACAGTCTACAGTGTTCTGTGCATCAGTGCTGTGTTCAATGTGAAACAGTCTACAGTGTTCTATGCCTCAGTGCTGTGTTCAATGTGAAACAATCTACAGTGTTCTGTGTCTCAGTTTGTGTTTAATGTGAAACAGTCTTGAGTGTTCTGTGTCTCAGTTTGTGTTTAATGTGAAACAGTCTACAGTGTTCTGTGCCTCAGTGCTGTGTTCAATGTGAAACAGTCTACAGTGTTCTGTGTCTCAGTCTGTGTTTAATGTGAAACAGTCTACAGTGTTCTGTGTCTCAGTGCTGTGCTTAATATGAAACAGTCTACAGTGTTCTGTGTCTCAGTGCTGTGTTTAATGTGAAACAGTCTACAGTGTTCTGTGTCTCAGTGCTGTGTTTAATGTGAAACAGTCTACAGTGTTCTGTGTCTCAGTCTGTGTTTAATGTGAAACAGTCTACAGTGTTCTGTGTCTCAGTGTTGTGTTTGATGTGAAACAGTCTACAGTGTTCTGTGTCTCAGTGTTGTGTTTAATGTGAAACAGTCTACAGTGCTCTGTGTCTCAGTGTTGTGTTTGATGTGAAACAGTCTACAGTACTGTTTTGTTATCGATGTTACACAATAAGTGATTTATAGTTATTGATGTACTTACCAAACTTCTATTTAGATACATAACGCTAAGTTAAATGAGCGTTTATACCTTCCCCTAATCGAAGCTCTGCTAAAGCGGGTCAGATTCGAATTAATATCACGAGATTATATACATTATTATTATAAACATTATTGATTGTTGAGTACGTAAGTGCTAAGCACATATTTTAAAGCCACTAATTCGCAACCTAGTTAAACATCCGGTATTCCGCTGATTATAGAATTAATACGTATATGTAACATTACGAATTTGACTAGTCAATATCCGGGTTATAGGACTGAGAGTAGCCTATAAATTAGCATATCCAGACTCTGAATCCAAGGATATATATAGTTTGCGTGTCTGCACCTCATAAGAATGTTCCGTGTTTGGGGCTGTCGGGGGGCTATAAGAGTCACGGTCAAACCCACTATTTGGTCAGGTAAGAGATAGCGTGAAACCCACTATTTGGTCAGTTAAGAGATAGCGTGAAACCCACTATTTGGTCAGATAAGAGATAGCGTGAAACCCACTATTTGGTCAGATAAGAGATAGCGTGAAAC
>NW_013674836.1:26375-27784 GCF_000517525.1 Limulus polyphemus
CTGTGTCCTCTGATGTAAAGGTACTGTTTGTCCTAGATGTAAAAGGTATCTGTGTCCTCTGATGTAAAGGTACTGTTTGTCCTAGATGTAAAGGTATCTGTGTCCTCTGATGTAAAGGCACTGTTTGTCCTAGATGTAAAGGTACTGTTTGCCCTATATATAAAGGTACTGTTTGTCTTAGATGTAAAGGTACTGTTTGTCCTAGATGTAAAGGTACTGTTTGTCCTAGATGTAAAGGTACTGTTTGTCCTAGATGTAAAGGTACTGTTTGTCCTAGATGCAAAGGTACTGTCTGTCCTAGATGCAAAGGTACTGTCCAAGATGTAAAGTAACTGTCCAAGATGTAAAGATACTGTTTGTCCTAGATGTAAAGGTACTGTTTGTACCTCTATGGAGGTATTGCTAGATGTAACTCATTTATGGAAGTATTGCTAGATATAAATCAACTATAAAGTTATGGCTAGATGTAACTCATCTATAGAGGTATTACTAGATGGAACTCATCTATGGGGGTATTGCTAGATGTAACTCCGCTGTGGAAGTATTAGTAAATCCAACTCTTTGGGGCAGTATTGCTAAATGTAACATTTTTTGGAGGTGTTGCTCAATGTAACTCACCTGTTGAGATATATCTAAATGTATATTCCCTGTGTAGATATGCTAGATGTAACTCATCTATGGAGGTATTGCCAGATGTAGCTCGTCTGTGGAAGTTTTGCTAAATGTGGCTCGTCTATGGAGATATGCTAGATGTATCTCATCAGTAGAGGTATTGAGATATGTAATTCGCTTGTGGAAGTATTAGGTCGTCAAGAACTTAATGTCGATTTTACATCAAACCGAACAACTTATATATCAAAACAAAACATTTATTAAATAAAATAGTCTACATTCTTATCGATGATGCTTTTCCATCTTACAATCAGGTTGTTAATACCCTGATTAAAGAAATCACTTGGCTTTAAAGCAAAAACATGTCGATGTCCTCTTTAATACCTTTCACATTTGCATACGTTTTCCCATTAAGATGGTGTTGCAGGGAACAAAAAAGATGGTAATCTTATGGTGCCATATCTGGAGAATATGGTGGGTGGGGGAGAACTTCCTAACCCAACTCCATAATTTTAGGTAGCGTCAAACGTGCAACATGTGGACGTGCATTGTCGTGGAGAAGAAGAACACCTTTCCTATTGACGAGTGAAGGGAGTTTCTGATGAAGGGCTTGATTTAAACATTGAAGTTGCTGATTTTAGATCTCTGCATTGACATTTCGCTGTGGATTGAGGAGTTCGAAATGAATTACTCCTTTGATGTCCCACCAAATGCAAAGAATCACTTTCTGCAGATGGGGTCTAGATTTTGGGGTCGGAAATGGTTTTTTGTCTAGGACTGAGCCATTGTTTTTGGCG
>NW_013674837.1:0-14430 GCF_000517525.1 Limulus polyphemus
GAACAATATTTCTCATAAACTACTCGGTTATCCTGAAGCATAGCACCAGTAGTGGAACAACATTTCTCATAAACTACTCGGTTATCCTGAAGCATAGCACCAGTAGTGGAACAACATTTGTCATAAACTACTCGGTTATCCTGAAGCATAGCACCAGTAGTGGAACAACATTTCTCATAAACTACTCAGTCATCCTGAAGCATATCACCAGTAGTGTAACAACATTTCTCATAAATTATTATTTTCCTAATCATAAATTTAATAGAAACTTTTGTATTTTTTTTTTCACCCAAAAAAATAACACGAGTATTTCTCTGCATCTATTTATAGATGAAGAACGAGATCTCCAAAATAGCTACGTTTCCTACACCTTAGTCCTCTGTGTTTATCAGAAAGGTGTAATATGGATGCAAGGATAATGAATTTAGCATCTTCTGAAACTATTAAAATCACTGCACTTGGAACTTACCCCATTCTAATATACAACATCTCAAATCTGCTAATCAATTTTAGTTTTCTGTAGCAGTTACTGCTAGATAACTTTTAAAAAGTTATTAACATCCCTGTCTTTAAGTTTATCTCTGAAACCAGTTTTTTTCTTTTTGGTTTATTAGACTGAGTTCTCTCAATTTTTAAGAACGTGTTCTTACCTTTCAACTTTCTCAAAGCTTCTGAACTTGCTGCATCAACTTTACTGTTAGTCAGCATGGTCAGTTTGGTGAGTGTCTCCTTGGCTATTTTATCCACCATATGAATCTGATCAGCTACTTTTTGAGGCTTGATGAAAAATGACAATACACAATCATGTTACACATATGGAACCAAACAAAATAGCTCTACCATATTAACACAGCAAGTGTCAATTCAGTATCTGTTTACAACATAACACAACTAATACATCTATGTATGAAAATGAATTCTATTAATTATGTTTATATCCACACTAAACAATTTTATTCGGTTAAAAGTAAGCAAGTTTCAGTCAAATCTGAAGAGAAAATTTCATCCATTTGGTTGCGTTATATCTTAAATACAATATTTGAAATGATATTAACATCAGTCTTTAACTAAAACTGCTGCTAAGCATGACATAAATGTCGCATCAGAAAAAGCCAGACTCAGCATGTAGTCACTGTTCAAAATTCTTGCATTAATACTGTTCTAATACAGCGGCTACAAACAGTGGAATATACGTATGCAAAAGGTAATCCTAAAATATTGATTCCAATATTGTTTGTAAACACAACAGAAACCTGTAAGTGTGCTGTTCAACTATTAAAGAGGAATAGCTTTTGGAAATCACAATGGTCTATGGACAGAAAAGTAGTGCTCAGAGTTTCTAGTCAACCCAGTACAAAGAAAAATTAGATGTAACATTATCTCAGACATGTGACAAAAGGCCAGTTTCAGTTCAGTCCATGAAGGCTCTTTAAATTTTTTGAGTAGAGTTACTTTCTGACCATTTATTTTGATTTCTCATCTTTCTAGAGTTGATATCCAAGTTCACTTCTGTTACTTGACAACTCTTATAATACAAGAAAAACATTGTTTCTTTGGTGACTTCCACCTTGAAGTGGTCCACAAGAGCTGTCCTAATCTTTAGCAGGAGAGAGAATATGAACACCATTAGTATCATATTGCTCTAGTCCCAGAGCACCACACATCTGACTCTACCATCAGAGATGATGTCAGTCGTGAAAACTGAAGCATCAGAGAAATAGAATAGGTGATACATTTTGGTAAAGTGCTCCCTTTGGAGGTTTTGGACATTACAAACAAATACGCCTGTGCCTTCAGAAAGAGCACTACATAACCAAATCAAACATCTCCCCTGAGATGAAGTCTAATCAAAATAAGAAGAAACCCCAGCCAGTTAATCTTTCACCATCCACCTCAAACCACAAGGAGGTCATCTTTCATCATCCACCTTTATGTTACCCACTCCTTTGAGAATTAGCTTCTGTGGTCAGACCAACCACTGCCACTACCACTAACATGAAGGCATTGACTTCATGAGCAGTAGCCTAGCCATCTGGAGATCCCAACAACAGCACCAAATGTAATGGCACATTACACTCTCCAAAACTTTCCAATTAAACCATCACTGTCACGTCCAGGCTACAAAATTGACAGAAGTTTCTATCACGTGTCAGATCAGAGGGAGACTTTCCAATTAAAACATCACTGTCAGTTTAGGCTACTGACAGTAGCTTCAATCATGTAAAGCTTGAATTGAATATATAACATCCTACTTCAGATGATTAATGTGTGTGATATTATCCTTCTTCTCTGACAATTTAAATAGTTATCAATACCCTCAATATATGATTTTTATGTACATCTGATGCTGAGACAGTGCCCTTCATCTTTGGTAACTTACACAGTAGCCTCTGAACTTTGATATTGTGATTCTTTTGTGCTCAATATGTGACATTACCTAAACTGTTACCTTCATTTTTATTTTGTGATTTAGTGTGCAGATAAAGGACATATACCAAGTTTATCCTTCATCAACAGCAACTTAATGTTATAGTTACACAGAATTTCAACAACATTTAAAGACCCTATCCTTCATCAACAGCAACTCAGTGTTATAGTTACACAGAGTTTCAACAATATTTAAATATTTTTACTATTTTTTGTGAGAGTACTGAATTGTACCCTGACCACTGATGATTGTCAGCAAGCTACCATAGATGTTGGCTTGAGGACAAGTGTGAGGTAGAGGGAAGGAGAAATGTAGTTTATGAAACATACCAGCATTTAGGTTTCTTTGTAGTACAGTCAGGTAAATAGTAAAGTTTATTTTTTTTTTAAACACATACATTTACATATGCTTAGCATATAGAAAAACCAATTATGGAATGCAGTTATCTTGCTGACGTCCTATTTACATGTTGCCAGTCATTTCTATTTCAATCAACCATGTCATGATGTGAGTAGCACATGCACTCTAGGAAAGATGAAGCTATTATTTCCTCCTTGTAATAATTAACTCTCTGCCTCAATATGATTTTGTATAGATTTTGTCAACTTTAACCAGATCTACTTCTAACACTGAAAGCTATCAGCAGATAGGGAGTAGTGCTATTAATTGCCTTGAGCACTCACTTTTCTGATCTGTGTTAAGAATTAAATAAAGATTTCCCTCTGTGTTTTGCATTGTGTTCAGTCTCTTTCTTCAACTCCATAAGTCATAAATTCAGTTTTAACTTCACAAAAAAAATTATCTGCTGTTCCTCCAGTTACTATTCTTATGTGTAAGGAAGTCAATGTACCTAATAAACCAAATATAATACTGAAAATAGTATAAATGTTATAAAAAAGGCTAAAAATGAAATAAAGTTTTTCTTTTTTACCTTAAAATCAGCAATTATTTTTGATGATACTGGTGGACTTTCTTTGGAACTTTCTAAGAAATTTAAAAAACATACATAAGCATTTCATCCAAAGTAAAAAATAAATTACTATTGTGCACTTAAATCATATAAATCTAGTTGTGTATGTATAAAAGCTCTGAAACTATGTGCTACTCACAAACTATTAATTAGTTTTCAGCAAGAACACTAAGTAACAATTTGACTACAAAATTACAACATTTTTAGATAATTAAAAGAGCACAAGTAACATAATAAAGAAGTGGAAACATGTATCTCTAAATAAAATTGTCAATGAAAAAAAAAAGAGTCCTAGACAAATGAGTCAACTTGATTTTATTGTGTACATAAAAATTACAAATCTAAAACAACAAAAAATGTATTTCTCTACATATTCACAGTAGCATATAATTAGTATATTTATTTGGGATCAGTTTAAATCTTTTTAATTTCATATTTTATGTTTTATTTTCAAGTTCAATTCATATCTAGCTTTTATCTCTAAATGTAATCTCGTACTACTTATTTATTGCTTAATATGATTTATACACAGGTATTTA
This sequence comes from Limulus polyphemus, assembly GCF_000517525.1. Lineage (NCBI taxonomy): Eukaryota > Metazoa > Arthropoda > Merostomata > Xiphosura > Limulidae > Limulus > Limulus polyphemus. Next base: position 3,938 of record NW_013674837.1, read on the forward strand.
TATCCTTTTTTTAATGGACTGCCAAACAATTCTTCTTCTCTCTGGTAATTAATGTTTTATGAACTTTAAGTAAAAATAGAACAGATGATTTTCATTTAACAAAGTACTCATGATATACAGTGTGTGCGTGTATGAATGGACAGAAAAAAAAAGAGAAACATGTTTTACAGTTAAAGATGTTGGGAAATACTTAAATGTAGCTGTTACATATAAAAAGTTAGGAAGATTTGATTATTCTTTACTCACAGTGACTGAAAACCCACTAGGAACTAGTGAGTAGTAAAAACAAATGTGATACACCAGTAACATCACAAAAAGTTTTTGTTATTCAATTTAAGGAAAGGTTAGAAATTCAGAATTAGATTTTTCAAATCTTTTTTTTGACTTTCTGAGCTTTTCCTGAAGTTACAAGGTTTTGTAACTGAACATAATTATTCGTTTACTCTAATAACAAAGAAATGAAAAGTTTTACCTTACGTCTCTTTTGTTTATCATGTCAGGCTAATATCAAACAGAACATTTATTTTTATTTTCTAAAAACTGAAGGCACTCTTTGACTAGGCATAAATAGCTACAAGTCAATAGATAGAGTATTTAAAAATATATTCTATGTTTTAACACCACTAATGGAAAGTAAAAAATATCTGTCTGGATAGCCAGATACAAAAAATATATGTATGAGAAATATACTATGAGCTATCTAATAACCCCATTAACTTGTTTCAATTTTCTTTACTTTGACCTTAATGATGGAGTTATACCAAGGTCTAGGTTAAAACAAAGGTGGATCTAAAGTTGATTATATATGCCTAAAATATGTAAACTTTTAACTTGTTTCAAGTATCTGAGGTTATGCGAGGTAAATAACACTTGATTTCCATTAGATCCTAACTGGTAGCTTCTACATTTTTGAATATGGTAACAATACATTTTGTTTTACATAAGCCACGGTGTCATTCAATTAGAAGTGATATTTATATATATATTAACATGGAACAGTAGTCATCACAGCATGTATTATGACAGTGGCATTGTGCTCATAAGCCAAATGTGGCCCCCTAAATGTTTTCCATCCACTGTTCTAATAACCCCAAATCCATGGATAAACATTTGATTAAATACGTTCAAAACACTCGTCTGTGTTGGAAATCAATACATTAATCAAAGTAATTTAATAATATAAAAAGACGCACCCACTTACCATTGTTTGTATGATTATTATTACTATTAACTCCCCCACTGTTAACTAAAGTACTTTGTTTTCCAACTGTGCTCCTCCCCCTCAAAAAAATAAAATAAAATTAGCAGCATGACATCACTATATTATGATATAAAATTTCAATCCACATTGCTTTATCATACAAATCAATAAGATGGAAATAAATGAACCTGATGGTCATAAGCATCTTAAGATCCACTGGACTTAGCAACTGTCCACTTCTTTAGATACATTTTTGTTATTGTTGTTTCACTTTTTCCTGCCAGTTTATTTTTTTTACTTCATTGTGCAGATTCTTATTCTGAATTTCACACATACTCCCAAAATCACAGCAAGTTAACATAAATTTAGTGAGAAATAACCTTTATAATTTACTTAACAATAATTTAATTCTTCAACAGTGAACATGATTAGATTTTATGAAATATTAATTCATTTAAAAAATAAAGTAAGATGTAGTTATATACAAGTATAGTTGAAAATGTAAACAGACTCATAGTGGATATCTAGAATTGTTTTTACATTACAAATATAGATAGAATAATTACAGAACAGTGGATATCTAGAATTGTTTTTACATTACAAATATAGATAGAATAATTACAGAACAGTGGATATCTAGAACTGTTTTCACACTACAAATATAGATAGTATAATTACAGAACAGTGGATATCTAGAATTGTTTTTACATTACAAATATAGATAATATAATTACAGAACAGTGGATATCTAGAATTGTTTTTACACTACAAATATAGATAGTATAATTACAGAACAATGGATATCTAGAATTGTTTTTACATTACAAATATAGATAGTATAATTACAGAACAGTGGATATCTAGAATTGTTTTTACACTACAAATATAGATAGAATAATTACAGGTCAGTGGATATCTAAAATTGTTCTACACTACAAATATAGATAATATAATTACAGAACAGTGGATATCTAGAATTGTTTTTACACTACAAATATAGATAGAATAATTACAGGTCAGTGGATATCTAGAATTGTTTTTACACTACAAATATAGATAGTATAATTACAGAACAATGGATATCTAGAATTGTTTTTACACTACAAATATAGATAGTATAATTACAGAACAATGGAAAACTAGAATTGTTTTTACACTACAAATATAGATAGTATAATTACAGAACAGTGTATATCTAAAATTGTTTTTATACTACAAATATAGATAGTATAATTACAGAACAGTGTATATCTAAAATTGTTTTTATACTACAAATATAGATAGTATAATTACAGAACAGTGGATATCTAGAATTGTTTTTACACTACAAATATAGATAGTATAATTACAGAACAGTGGATATCTAGAATTGTTTTTATACTACAAATATAGATAGTATAATTACAGAACATCCCTCAAAAAAAAAATTCCTCATGAGAATAAAAGATCTAGTAGCTTACCAAGCACATCATATAGTTCTTTAATAAAATCAGGGTCATATACACTTCTTTCTTCCCAAATCTTAAACACCCTTTTTACCGATGTCTGTATCTTCTCGTCCCTATGTATACACAAACACATACAACAAGAATTATTTTCACTAAAAGCAAAATTCACATATCCTCTACACTATGCCATCGCTGAAGACGGAATGATAAGAGCTGAAAATAGTTGAAACTGTAGCTCTCGGCTGCCGGTGGTCCAAACCTTCTTACCAAATACGAACTTAAATGCCACAAATAATTCCATTTAAAGGATGAAGAAAATGTGAATATGTAATTATTATTTTTAGCTGGAAAACAGAATAGGCTCAAATCTGTTTTATAATGAAAGAGTACAAAAGTACTTGTATGGTTAAAAATTTTCTGTTTAGAACAAACCTAATAATGCAATTCAGAACCTTTCTAGCCACTAGGTGTCTGACATAAAAAAGCACTTTAGAATTAGTCTTAAGTCTTAGGTTATTCCTAATAAATTGGATTTTGCTTATTATTTTTATAATTTTAAGCTCTTACTAAAGTAGCTGAAGTTATCTACACGTATTTTCTCACTAGATAGCAAAAGTTTTGATAATATTTTAATAAATCATCTAGTTAATCCTTCCTAGTTTTATTCTTACAACTCAGTATATTTGTAGAATTTTTATGCAAAGCTATACAAAGACTATTTGTGCATAGCTGTCCCTAATTTTGAACTCTTGGGCTACAATTCTCCGACTGAATAGTAAAATCTGACCATTACTCTTATCCCATACTTATGTTCCCAATATGCAGAGCTTTGTTTTGTGGCAATGGGACACAAACCATGAATCTTCAGCTTCACAATCCAGATATACTAACCACTAAGCCACATACAACACATGTAAAATCACTTAAGCTTTCTTAAATGTTATATTGTTCTATGAGCTGAAGAAGGAAACGGCACTGTCATTTTAAGCAAAACAAATTTAGACTGACAAAAGATTTAACAATCAAGCTCGATAATATATAAAATTACATTTTTAGATATGAACATGATAATACTATTGAAAAAAAAAGGAAACTGTAACAAGTATTTCTAAAATTAAGAAAGTTTAGTTTTCAACCCCTGGCACATAAATAGTAATTTCATGAAATGATATACACAAGTGTTCCTGGTGTTTATTACATAAATATATTAGTAATACTAAGTAAAATTTTATGGAAATACTACACTCCTGACACTTGTTACATATACTTAATTACATACAGAAACAAGAAATAAAATGCTACATTACTGACGAGTTATAAAAATATAACACAAAATGCTACTACAAGATTATCACACTCAAAAACGTAATACCTGGATATTTAAAGCAGTATATCACATACAAAGTAAAGTGATAATGTGACATACCTCAAAAGTACACAGGCTTCTTTGAGAACCTCAGCAAAGGATTCACCAAAATGAGAGCCTGCTTTTTTTCGACTATTCTGTACCACATCATTGGCTAAATAGAGAAGAGTCAATCTGTGTGATGGTTTAGCTGGAAAGACAAAAATTAACATGAGTACCACAAAAAATAATATTAGCAAGAAAAATATTCTAAATAATTAGACAGAACTAATGTAACACGTGTAACACTGATACACAGTACTAGAAATATAGAGGCAATAAGTAATTACAGCTAAGTGGTCAATTTATTAATACTAAAATATGCATTATTACAGAATATACAACAGAAACGTAAACAAGCTATATAATATACCATTATTTTTGTATTTGCTTCAAACAGATCAAAAAACTTAGTTTTATGTTACCATAACTTTATCATTATATGGTTGTTAAATATTGTTCTAAATGTCCTGTGCTGCTCCCCACAATTTAGCCAAGTTGTCATGTCACTCAGTTTCCGTATAACCCAATACAGCCTTAATGGTATTCATATATTGACTTCATACAAGTCAAGTGTATTATTTGTCTCCACTAACTAGCTGAAAGATGAGTTCTTATCTAACAGGAAATGACATAATGGGTGCCGTCAAGTTTACAACAATCTTCAACACCATTGGCCAAGATGCAGCCCACTTTTGTATTGGTCTGCTATCCTTACATGTAGATCTTGTATACTGAATGTGACACTCTGCCAACAAAAAAACCTCTTGCTGATTATTGTTAAATAATTTGAATTTGAATTCATCTGTAAGAAGAACCCCCCTACAACTTTGCTCCTTTGTTTGAAGTTTGATGTCCACTTCTACAGTTCAGTTTGGCTCCTTCTCCAAACAGTGGTTTCTCAGAAGCTACATATCCACTAAGACAAGCCACTTCATGCTATCTTACTCTTCTGCAGGTATCACACCTGTACTTACAGTTAAGTCACTGGCAAGATCTTTCTTGTACCCCGTAAAAGCATACCCTGACTTACTTATATAACTCTTGAAATGTTTGAGCTTTCTACTTGGTCACTTCTATTATCAACAGTATTAGTTTCTATACACCTCCTTTTGAAACATTGATTTGTTTGTTCTTAAGTGCAATTTATTTTTTATCATAACTCAATCAAACTTTAACTGGTCTGATCAATACTTTTGGCTCTAGGAGATATTAATATACTGCACTGACATGAGCAAATTATTTGAGTGTGAGAACAAAATCAAAGCTGTACAAGGGTTGTCCAAAAGGTTTGTAACCAGACCTAAAAATGTGTGATTTTTCCTTATAAATATTGTTTTAACTTCTTTATGAGTAAACAACACATAACGTGTTTGTTGATGTTTGGTTCTTTTTTTAAATTAAATTGTTTTTACTTTTATACTAGATATTTCATGATTTGAGTTGCAATGTTTGCAAGCAAGAAGTTTTTCATTATGTTTACCAAAAAAAAAAAATCTTCATAAAATCTGATAAGTTTATTATTTAGTAAATATTCTGATGATACAAATCTTTATTGAAAATACAGCAAATACTTTAAGCATATTGAGTAACTGAATATTTTATGAACATTAATTTATATTCTTTGTAAAATCTACTATAATAATAGTCCCTACTACACCATCAGAATACATTGTTTCATTTATTATATAGTATTATTCATAAATACAAGCACAATAATAGCATTTTCTGAATATATTATACAAGTTCATCACTGTGTTAAGTACAATAAAGAAAATTTGCAAAATCTAAGAGTAGTTACATTTAAGATTTTGAAATATAATTAACTAAAATATACATCATATTCACAAGTTGGAACAACTGGGTTATACCTTATGTTCTTAGTAAATGCCTTTAGCTAGGCACGTAACTTGCAAAAGTTTACAGATTTACGAGTTATTTACTGTTAAACAAAACAGTGAGCAATTTTATGTTTTTACTTTTTATTACTGTTAACCAAATTACAGTCATGTATTCAATGATAAAATATAAAGAATGATATACACAGTACGGGAAATGTGGAATTCATACAGTGACAAGTTTTACCACTGCACTTTGCCTATTGGACAAATAGTTTTATTGTTCTATTGCTAGTAAAATACTGGGTAGGTTTCTAGAAAGCTACACACATACATTTTCAACTGCATGAGTCTAGTACATAGCCACAAACATTTAAAAATGCATACTTCTACATCTCAAACCAAAACTATATACACAAATACACATCAGTGCTCAAACTGCAAACTGTGGCTTGTCAGGAGTGAACAAATTTGTCTCAGCAATCATATATCATATACAACTGATCAATTAGTGGTATTTGCTAATTTAATATGCAAATGGCTCATTAATTGACAACATCTGATTAACTGATTAGTACATGCTCCTTACAACCCCCTCCCTATTGAAAATCCCTAAAAGACTAGGTAAAGAATATAGTATTAAAAATTGTCTCATGAGAAATATAATTGTAATCATTATTCACTGACTTGTAAAAGGCTTATGCACCATAACTGTTGTATCAAAAGGCTTATATAAATAGTGATGTAACCACTGCTGCATTTGTTGTATCCCAGACAACCCGAGGAGCTCTGGATAGTGTAAAACGTGTTGTCAGCAATAGATATGACATATAGTGTGGTTGGAATGCTATTATTATATTTTCAATATTGTAATTTAAATGTTAGCTAGAGGGAGCTGCAAGTCTTAATGATGGCATTAAGATCAGAAGGTTTAATAATAAAGGCTTAGAACATTTAGAAAACTAAGGAATAAAAGTCATTACTTATAATACCTTTTGCATTTTTAGTTATTTTAAATATCAAAAAATATGAAAAAGACCTTTTTCACAATAACTTTAACTTCCAAACAATGAGAAATCAATTTTGTAACAAGTCTATGTTACAATAGCTTCTGGTGCTCTAAGCAGTAACTAACTTTGATGAAACTAATCTCTACAGTGTGAGCCTGGGAACAAACAAGGAATAAAAATTTACCATGGCAACATTTAAATTATTGACTGGGGCCTTAACTTGATTATTGTAGACTCCAGCTTTGTTGATTTCAGAAAACCTCAAAAAAAGCTTTTACGGTAATTAATAGACCAATCACATAAAAACACTGCCAGATACAGTAATTAATAGACCAATCACATAAAAACACTGCCAGATAATGTTTCTATTTTTTTATATGCTGTGTGGTAAAATAAGGACATCTGGTTATTTTTTAGTTTCTGAAAAAAATAAATAAAAATGGAGGAGAGGGGTTGGATCCTCTAAATCCATGCATTCTTAAACAGTTATTAACTCCTGAAAAAATGGAGGGGGGGGGGGGGCTCTCATGACCCTTCCCCTATATCCGTGCCTGCTTATGCAATATTAAATAAAAAGTGTAGCCCTTCAAAAATAATGGGTGTTAAGAAAACTCCATAAAGATTGCTATAAATTAACTAATGAAAATTAGTTAATTATAGGAAAAAGGAATAGCACACTATAATCCAGAACAAAATAATAACAGGTCAGTTTTAGTGTAGGGGAGATGAATGGATTTCATAACTAAAACGAATGGAAGATGATAGGAATTGAAAAACTTAGGTAACTTAATTTGATAGTGTTTCCACTGTTACTATTTCTTTAATTATGTAATTTAAATACTATGCATTCACACTTATATACATGTAAATAAATATTATCTGACTCTAACGTTAGTAACAGTAGGTCTATTTGTAGTCTAATTTAAGCACTAGGCCTAATTCATAAACATAACGCAAGGCTTGGTTGAAACACTACTTAATTGAGATCCTCCATAAGTTTTACTTTGCTTTTGTCTACAACTCAATGTCAACAAATACAGATGTTCATTAAACAACTGAAAAAATATAAATAAAATGTTATTTAACTTATCACGGTGTGATATGAGAGCCTAAAGTACTATTCAGTGTTCTAGTTAATACAATCTCCCGTGTCCCATACGCATGAGAATTTGTTGGGACACATAAGGTTTGACCCCCCAGGTACCAAATATGCACTGCAAAATGCCCCACACTCAAGGCAAGCACAAGTACTTTGCCTCGAACTTTGTACCATAATAAACTAAACAGTGTACAGTTTGCACACAGCTGTACACAATCAACTTCTAACAGGTTTTATCAATGAAAATAAATTGCACAAAAATAAAACCTACCCTTTCACCTCGGGTAGGTAAAAAGGCACATATTGCAACCTTTCACAGAGTTACATTCAAAACTTAATTAAACAACTTTATTATCAAATGTATATGAATAAACTCGCATCACAACATAGATAATAAATCAAAGTTTAGTATTATTTAAATTTTAAGTTCTTAATTTTATAAGAAAAAAAATTCTCAATCTCCACTAGTATGAGAACTGTGACATTTGTAATCTGCATTTCCTCTTGTCTAATTTTTTACCATCCCTCCGAGAAGCACGAAATTTAATGTATACTTCTTATTATAATGTTTTCAGGCAAAACACAATTTACATAGCCTTCAATCTTATTTAGTTACAGAGCAATAAAATAGAAAATCAGATCACTATTACCACACCCACCTGTCACATCCTCTCTCTCAGAACTTGCCAATAGTTCTCTCTGACATTTAAGACTACATTATTTAAAACCAATAGAAAGCCAAAGTTTTTCTCTATAAAATGATGTATTACAATACATTGTTGTCTATACAGAGAAATGTCTATTTACCTTTCACTTCAAACTTTATTCCCACGAGAAACACATCAACAAGCTTAGCTGAATTTTTAATGCCTTTTATCACACAGTTAGAAAGCCAAAACGATTGTGACAGTTATGGAACATTGTTTCCTTTTTACATGTTATTATTCTGTATTCTTTCGTGCATTATTTGATTAAATAGAAATTATTTAGTGCAGTAGTACAATCAGTATAAAAAAGTGAGGTTAAGTTTCATCAACAGTCAATAGCAAAAAAAGACCCATGTAAGTACTTTATATCTTGTTTTTCATGTCTATTCTTTATTTATTATTATGAAAGTAATTAAAATGTAAAACATTTTAGGTTAGATGAAGAAAAATAAATAATAATATTAATAATAATAAGTTTTATGAGGTATGCTCACGAATAGTCCATGCATTATGTAAATCGATACCATAATGTGAATTGCATGTTCTCCATATAATTTGATATTTATATTTAGACATAGTTCAAAGGGTAATAAAACAATAAAATTTAGGTATAAATAGATGTATACTGTAACAAGCTTTAACCCTTTCAAGACGGGTCACATGTGAAAGACCATGTCATCTCGTTTGTTGACTCGCATTCAAAATTTTATTGAACTACTATTTCATGAATGTATGTCAATAAGTTTGGTAACAAATTGTAGATTATAAAAATCGATTTTAGAACTACATATTACTCAATTTCTTAACTTAAAAGTAAATACTTAAAAATCACAGATAAACATCAATTTTTGTGTATCACGTGGTATGTTGAATGCAGCACTGGTTCAAATTAGATGTTTGTGAAGTCAAAATTCTAAGTCTATAGTTTCATACGAATTAGAAACTCAAATTACAGATATTGACAAGCTGGAATATAAAATAAGGTCTTATCTTTTCTATTTGCTAAGATATTGCTCATGTAATAAATCAAACACAGTGGCACCCTGCTCACCTCTTTCCATTTTTGGAAGCACTCCCTTAGATACACTTACTTTCTATATATGACATAAATAACCAATCGGAAGCTCAGAATGTCCCCTAGTGTTTTTTTTTAGCCTTTCTAACGTAGCTAGCACCATTTCTTTCTTTTGAACCAAGATTTCAATGAGATAGGTTGTATCTTTTTCTGCTCAAAATTTCATATTTGTTTAGAGTAAAATACATCTTAGTTACTGAGCTTGATAAGTTATAGTTGAATTCTATGGTATTGATGACGTAATTTATGATTTTTTAGTTATTCAAATATATATATAAAACCTAAAAAAATATTTTGTTTCATACTCTCCACGTGCAAAATTTTGAAAGGCTTAACAACCTATGTCAAGCAACAACTGAGTACAAAGGTCGTAAGTAGAAGATATAATTGTTTGCTTTACTTCTTTATTTACCATTCTCTGTTTTAGGAAAAATATGTTTAAGAACTTATTTCAATATAGCAATAATCTATATACATATATATAATATATAATAATTGAAATGTGACTGTATTTTACAAAATACTAGTCGACTAAAACACAGCCAAGACAAGTTACTTTGTCCAGACCAAAGGTTAGTTTTATGTTATTTGATACGGTAACATGAGTGCACGTGAACCAAGTTGTTATAACTTCTGTATTGTTAGCCAGGCATGGGTGAAAGGTCAATATAATAAAAATAATATATAAATATATATAAATGTATAATGTT
>NW_013674837.1:14543-22880 GCF_000517525.1 Limulus polyphemus
TAATTACTGAAAATAACAGATAAAATATACAGTTTTTTTCTTAAGAAAAGTTTGATAGCAATATGAACATTATAAAGATTTCGCATATAAAATTTCAAAATTTTCTGATGCATAAAAGTATTTTTAATATTAACATGAAAATTACTTTGCATAATAGATAGGCATGATGTGAAAAGAAAAAAAGGCATGAGAGAAACATTGGTTTACTAACCTGACGACTTAATAAAAAAAATTGATATTTTGCATATGAAAGCATTCTAATGTTTACTGATAATCTGCAAAATTTCGTTAACATTCGCTTACTAATTTAATAGTTATAGCATGAAAACTATAACAAGCACAAAATTTTATGTTTATTAAATTCTACCTATGGGACCTTTGAAAAATCTCACTGGGACTCTTGAAAAATAAAAGTTGAGAATCCAGGACCCTAGTGAGAACCATACTTGTTTTGTAATTAAGCCTAAAGTAAAGACAGTACAATAACCTACCCTTGGTCCAAGTGCATAAAACGTTTCATGAAAGAAAAAATATCAATTCTAAATCTAAATCAATGAGTATATTAAGCATTCAATATAAACACCATAGTTGACCTTTCAACAATATCAGGTAATAGTTTTGTTGCTAAGCAACAATGTAAATTATAGACTATTACCAAATAAAGAGCGTCACACAAAGACAGAAACTGCTTATCATATATAATAATTCAGTTGTACAGTTATAAATTAGAATACAACGTAATGTAAAAACAGAAATAGAAAAGAGTAAATTTTACACTTTATTTAAATTTGAGTAACCAGACAATTTTGGCAGTTGGTGCTGCCAGACAGTTGCCTTCCCTCGAATCAGCAGATCAAAGTTAATAACAGTGGCATGTAGCCTTAGTAGCTTTGCAATAACAAAAGACAGGGCAATCAAGTTTAGAAGCAATGGGAATCAAACCCAAGACCCTCAAATCGTAAATATACATACACACATATTAAACACCCTCTCAGTTTACAGCAGCATTAATGTAAACAACGATTTTATATTTCTTTATCAGTTCATATATATTGTATTCTACATGCTGCACTGTAAAATCCTAATGACTAAATATTAAAAATAACATATAAAAAATTGCCATATACATGACAATACATATACATTCCTGACAAAATGGAGCTGCCAATGGCACTTTATTGATTATGTTCACTGTTAAGTAACAGCAAAATCCTAAAAGTTAAATTCTACTTTTTTTTGCATTTTATGGGATAGGGAGGGGGGGAGTACATTTTTAATTAGTAGTAGAAGATTTTTATAACATCTTGCCCCTTAGATAATTTTTTTAAACACTTCACACAGACCTGGGAAAGATAGTAGAAGCAATGCTAGATATCAGAAAAGATAGGTCGTTGAAAATTAGTATTTTCGCCATCTGCTCAACCATACAAGTAAGTACGTCTACATGATGAAGAAAAACGTGTACAATAAATATATACAAAAATACATCAGTAACAGATATGTATAAAAATGTATACACATTTTTATTATTTATTAGACAAATACAAAGCTTTCACACAGAATTTGAAGCTTATCTCCAGAATTCAAACTATAGATTATGTCTAAATCCCATCATTATTACTTCAAAATTAACTTATTCATTAAAGAAGTGAAAAAAACCAAAAAAACTGTCATACATGAAATTTGACCAAAATTACAGGATTTATATGACCTTTGTAGACATGTTTTTAATGATTAATAATTAGCTTAAAAAGTACAATAAAATGTTCTTATACAAATCATGAAACAATCTAAAAAATTTTAATTGTATTAACTTTTAAACTTATGAAATAAAGCAGAAATAATGAATGAAGTTTGTATTTCTACAGACAGATATTTTAAGAACTTTTCATACTTATAATAAATAAAGAACTAATATACTTTAACCTTCTTAAAATATTAAACTGATAGCAAAAATTTTCAAGTTTACTCAATAAAAGAATACATATAGTAAAGGCATGCAAGTACAAACTTTTTTTAACATTTACTCAACATATTTAATGTTCTAACACTTGTTTTGCATAGAAATGAACTCGGGGGAGGGGTACCATTGACATTATCCAGTAACGGCAATTGTACCTGTAAAATCCAGAGTATAGAAAATCCTGATTATCCTGTTTTATATTTAATGGCGAGTGTAAAACAAAAATCTGATACTTCCAAATCTGCACATGAATACCTATTTTAATATTATATTTTTCTTTCAACAAATATTCATTGCATGTACATTTTATTCACTGGTGAATGTTCCAAACATTTTTTTTTATTTTAGCTACAATGCTTCGCACTGTAAATATTGTCTTATTTGTAGCTATAACATTCTGATGAGTAAAACTCAGTACTGTCTGCCTTATTACATTACATACTAAACTACTTGACACATACATGGTTATATTAGATAGAGCTGAGCAATTAGCAGAATTTGATGGTTAGAATAATTGAAAACAATAATAACCAAGAACAATAATTTCAATTGGTTGATTATTTTTGTGATATTATTCAATCTAATCATAATTATGATTAACTGATTATCTTACACGACACTAACTGAAGCTCATAGGTAACTGGCTATACCAATTAATCGACTCGATCATCCTGCTCTAATAAAGGGGATCAACAGGGCTGACACCAAGGATGGAGATCCAAATAGAAATTTCTGTAAGCTAGGTTAACATATGTATGAAAATTACATTGTAGGGACCAGGTGAGGTCAACCTTCTTTGCCTCTCCCCAGTTTTTGGTAAAATGACACTCCTGTTTACCTTTCTTAAGAACTTTCATCCACATTTCCACAATCTTCTTATGGTGAACTTTATGATGCAGGATCCACAAGGACAGAGACTGTATTCCATCTTGAGTATTAGTCACACTCTGGAATTTCTTTTCCAAATTATTTTCATTCAATGTTGATGCCATTTCTATATCATACAACAGATGGTATTCAACAACAAATGTCAACAAATTTATTTTGCCAGAACACAAACTGTGTCTATTAAAACTTTATAAATTGACACGGAAAGCGAATTTCCTCCATTGTTTCCTCTTGTATGACAGTCAGGTTTCCTTCGTGACACCAGTTCTACATATCATACCAAGGTGTTTAAAATATGGACCTAAAATAAAAAGAAAATTGAAAAAAAATATATTGTAGCTACATGAACAATGTATACTGAACATACAAACAGCAACAATTTAGAAAAATTGATTATTCTATTATTTTGAAATTCAATGTATATAATAAACGTTTGCTAAATTACTACTCTGGACAAGTATTACCTTTTTTCTTTTGTCTACAATTTCATCATGATATCTACAACAATATACATCTAGAGTGAACATTCCAAGATCACTCTTATATAATGAAGCTTCATTTCAAATTAATAATTAAAAACATGTTTATCATTATCAGTGATTATTCAGATGAAAACATCTCTGCCTTAATTCAGTCTTATTCAAGAGCTAAATTAAGAATATATGTCTAACATGAATTTAAATATTTAAAAAAAAAAATAAAACTGCATAAATCATTGTGTTAAAAACTTGAATATACATGTTGCATTCTCTATTTTTAGTTATCACATTTTAAAATTAAAAACAATATGATCAGCAATTTTCAAATGTTAAATAACACTTGAATCTAAGGATCATTATACAGATGCTGAGTACATTCTGTTAAAACAAATCTGGAGCTTCATCATATCATTACAGTCCATGTAAACATGTACAACAATGTTCTGTCTTAACAATAGCCCTGCAGTGTAATTTTCACTGCAAAAGGCTCAACTGTAAAAATATACTGTCCAAAGCACACCAGACCTCCCTACTTGCTTTCCATAATCCATCTAATGTATAAAGGCAAGAGTTTTCCAGCATCTGTTTGAACAGTCCAACATACAGATATCCTTAGTTAACCATTGCTTCACTGGTATGCCATGTAAGGAATAACATATTACCCATTTCATTCTTCAGCTGCTTAAGGTATGAAACCTTTTATCAGATATATCATGAAAGCAACTCGAACTTTTGTATATATGACTTATGTTACTTTTCCAGAAGGAGATCCTTCTTGATTATGTTGTGTACTTTTGCCTGGGGCACATGGATGGCTTTTGCCATTGACCTTTATATCTGTATATTCTCACCTGTCACAAGACACCACACTTGGTTTGCCACTGCTGAGATATGACTTTTTGCAGTTATATTTCTGAATGGTCCAGGAATCCCAAATTGATCCATACTTCCTTGTTTTCCAATTCCATTAACAAAAAGAAAATACCCCCATTTTGAAGACTTAAATCATTTAAATCCTGATGTGAAGACATCTTTCTGGTCTTAGTGTATGATGATTTTGGAAAGAACTGTTACGTACGTTTTCTAACATCAACCACTTTTTGATGGCATCACACCACACAAGACACCACACTTAGTTTGCCACTGCAGGGATATGACATTTTGCAGGTATATTTCTGAATGGTCCTAAAACCCCAAATTAATCCATACTTCCTTGTTTTCCAATGCCATTAACAACAAGAAAATATCCTTAGTGTATGATGGTTTTGGAAAGGGCTATTATGCACATTTTCTAAAATCAACCAATTTTTGATGGCATCACACTGCCTACAAAATGTTAACCAATGTCAAAATGTAATTCTGATACATGCCATTCCATTGTAGCTTTATATGCTGATTTGCATATTCATAATTGTTTTAACATAATGTACTCAAGCCTTGTAAACAGATCATACTCATGACTACTTCAGTGTTGACCATTTATTTCAATTGTCATGGGGAAGAGAATTACAGTTAGCAATTTTTAAATTTTGAAACTGTAATATTTTCAGCCCCCTTACGTAAGTTACACATTTCAAGCAACTTGTTTTCAGAATATCTCAATACTGAAAGTACTTGCAAATAACTTTACTTATAATTAACAATGAACAAGACAAATTGTACATATGGGTTTCTGTAACCTTAATTTCATAAATCATAACTTTCTCAATCATTCATTTGTGAGCAAATCTCTCTTTAAAAAAATGCTATAATCATAACATTCATATCCCTACTCAGTCTATTTGTTTAACACCTTTCATTTTTATCACATTTTTACATGCATTTAAAAAGTTTTTCATAACTTCTGCCATTAATTTATATGCTCTCCATAACATTTTGATCTTTAGCATATGATAAGCAAACATACATGTAGATTTCCTGTATATTCTATTACATACATGTAGATTTCCTGTATATTCTATTACATACATGTAGATTTCCTGTATATTCTATTACATAAATGTTCATACTTCCAAGTAAAATCAATTATATACCCAATATTTTAGAATTTTTTCATTCTCCATACTCTCAGCCAGTTACTTGTTCTGACTTAGATATGCTTTCTTAATTAACACTAGACCTTCAGCACTTTTCTCATAAAAGCAACATGATTTTTCTATGAACTTTTTTACTCTTATAACATTATTAAGCTGCTTTTTCTTTCTCCCTACTCTTTCACAATAAGACTACGAACAAATTTAAGTCACAACTATACAAATAAATACAAACAAGGAAAACAAACTTGAAGTTGAACTTTCAGGATTATTGTAGAAGTCACAAATTAGACCAAGAGAGGAATACAAGCTATTATTTATTTACGACCTAATTTACTGAACTACGTGTATTATTAATCAGACTTGTGTAAATAAAATTTCATTTCAAAGATAAATTGGATTAAAAATTTCATCACACAGTCTAAATGTATTTAATATTAATAATGTCATAAAACTTTAAAAATACTCGTATGTCTACTACTAATAGTAATAATAGTAGTAGTAATATTAACGCCAGTTAACAGTGCAACTAAGTAGTTATTTATGACTATCAAGTTATCATCACATTTATTAATATTATTAACGCTATACACTATAGAGTGTAGTTTAACTTTAAGGTGAACGATAGCATAGGCATAGCCATAACGTAAGTATGGCGGCTTCAAACTCAGGCAGAAACTAGTACATAACTTAAGTAGTTTGCAACATTACCATTCCAAAACTCCATAAAAATTGCTATGTGAAGAACTCGGTGATACCTGATTTCCAAATAAACAAGTGGTTTTATATTCACTAGTGACAGAAGAAAGTAATTTTGCAAAACTAGTTAATGACACACAAACAGTGCTACTCCGTGCACTGTGAGAACAAGCGACTTCTCTCCTTGTTACTCCTTTCGATAGGATAAAAAAATATGTATATAAATATATAATATATACATACAAAACTTCATATGTTTAAAACTGTACTTTAAAAACGATAAGTTTAGAAAATATATACATTATATAAAATATGCTAAAGACATACTTTACAAAAATAATAACTTAAAAAGCCGACAGTTAAAGACAAGATACAAACAAATAATATACAACCATGTATTATTGCGGAAAGACATATTAAGATACAAAATATATTTTTGTACATGAAAAAATTGATTACGCATTGGGTAAAAGTATTTGAAATAAAATTAAAGATAGTATTACCCGTTGGGATGCCATAGAAAAAAAATTAATGGCAGTAAATATATATATATATTCTTTTCTTGAACTAGAACGATGATTACACGGACACTGTGTTGCTTTAAATAGAATTAACAATGTCCGTTAAAAACGGATTAATAACAAAAATTTCTGATGCCAATCTTGTTCTGTTGTGACCCTACATTGTCTTCGTAAGGAACTAACGCTTGAAAACGCTGAATCTCGTATAGAGGTGGTATTACAAAGTGCAACTAGTAAGTTGTTTGTTTGTTTTCGGATATTCGCGCAAAGTTACTCAAGGGCTATCCGTATTAACTGACCCTCATTTTGAAATGACGGACCAGAGAGAAGGCAGCTAGTCAACAGCACTCACCGCTAATTCTTGGCTACTTTTGTTTGGCCGAATCTTAGGATTTACTATCACCCTTATAGTACGTTCCCAAAGTGTGGAACAAGATTATTAAAATTTTTGCGGTAATGAGACGCGAACGCTGGACCATTAACCAAATCCGGGCCAAATAATTAATTAAATAAAGTACTATATTAACAAGATGTTCTGAAGAGAGAAGTTGGTACATTTGTTTCATTTCGAAAGAAAGAAAACACTTTATTGTCAAATAAACAACAATAAATTATGTTTGAAGTATTCTTTACAAATGAAGACAGGACTAGTTAGCTAAGTTCACAGCACTAACGCCAATGTAATTCTGAGGTGAAGCGTTACCTCGTTTGGGAATACATTTAGATTCAAGCTCTACAAATACTTTCCAGACGGCCATGTCACTCGTGTCGGGAGACTATACACTCGTAAGTTAAGAAAGGGAAAGTCAACTTAACCTGTGTGTCTATTTTTGCATATGTGCGATACGCCTGAAGTCGTGACAAAAAGTGTAATTTTTTATCTAGTGCAGTGGCCACATGCATAAGTAGATGCACTTGTATTACTCTTGACCATAAGTGAAAGCCTTCAGGATCGGATTAAGCATTTTGACAGCTGAATACGTCATTTTTATGTAGAACGTCTACTTAACCACAAGCTGTTCTAAAGTTTTTAAGAAACTGTCTGAATAAAAATATGTTTGTCTTCTTTATGAAATGGTTACAACTACTGCTTTAACACACTTGAAAACGACCAGAATAATTATATAGCCAAGAATGGGCGAGACAAAGGTCACGGATAACCTTCTGTTGTATCAATCTCATAGTTCATCTTTTCACCCGAGCTAATCATTGGAAAAAACCTTTGGTTGTGCTCTCTCATCAACAAATCCATGTGAAGGCAACACTACATGCAACCTAATCTGCTATGGTATTCTTAGGTAACACCGATTTCCCTCAAGAGTGACAAAATATATAGGTCCGTAAAATAAAAATAAATTCGTCAAAATATCTATCACGAAAGAATGTAGTTTTTCTAACTAACTGAGTTAATCTTCATTCATTTCACAAACAGAATGTATATGTTGTTACGTCTCCGTTAGTTAATTAACTTTCCGTAACTTCGTTCCGACGAAACTTTAGCGACACAAGTCCTTACTTAATAAAACTGGTTTATTCTTTCCGAATACAACTTTACGATACACTTATTTTCAACAGTCGCACTATAACAAACGCTATATCAACGAACGTCAACAATACTTCTGACTGCAGTTCAGTTACTCACTATCTACACACACATTGTTGTCACATTGTGAGCGTCTTATTTATATACCAGACTACCCTATATCTAGTAAATACTAGAGCATTCGCCAAGGTACAGGATAGTTCTAGAAAAT
>NW_013674838.1:0-6976 GCF_000517525.1 Limulus polyphemus
GTGATATGTTATGTTGTGACTTTATTTTAGGCCTGTGTAAGGCGATAATCAATTCTTTATGTTATTGTCATTAAGTGGGTAATGAGTCACAAAACAAATAATCAAAACATTTCAGAGGTGGGGGCGCCAAATGTGTCTTTGCCCCCGGGAGCTGAGAATCCTTGCTACGCCACTGCTCAATGCTTGTTTTACAATTCAGATGAAGTTGTGCCAACCAGCTGCAAACCGAGAATATATTTTTAAGAACTATTTTAAATATTTGTTTCTTTCCATACTATACTATAATATACTGCATATGAACGGTGGGATTATTTTTATACATTTTTAATTGCTGCATGTATGCTCTGAAAGCTAAAGAAAGGAAAGCTTACAGAACCACCTACTTGATGTTACATAACCATGTAGACCAACTTAAAGTAAAGAAATTGAAAGAGACCAACAAACTGGCGATTTTATCAGAAGAAAGTAGAGAGATATAACTAACTAATCAAAGTTTTAAACATGTGATTGGATAACGTTTAATTCGGATTGACTTTCACAAAGTTTATGTGTCACATGTTTCATTGTAGGCAACTATTTGTAATAACCTTCATTCATGAAGAAATTATAAAACAGATTTAGAATTTTTTTTATATTTTGACTATCATTATTTTTAACCCGAACGACTTATGAGAAAAATGGCCAAGTCGGAGACATGTACTGTTCAGATATATCCAAAACCTAATTCATAGCTACTGATTAAATGAAAGACAGTCAGCTAGCCACGTGAACCGCCACAATGGCTTTGTCAGGCCCTTAGAAAGAATAACGTATTTGTCTGTTACTTCTATAATGCTGAGCATGTTAACGGTATCACGTTTCGAGCTCCCGACATTTCATTCTGCAGTCAAGCACACTAATCACTGTGCTAGGCTTAGCCCAATTACAAAGTGAATATAATTTTTATTTTGACTAAAATCGTTAGAAATTGTACATAGAATAATATAGTTAGTTGAGAAAAAAATGTGTTTATCTTTACGATTTGGTAGGTACCGTTCGTTTTTGAAGTCTTATGGAATCATTTTTGAGAACGTTGCATGATATAGGTTGTAAATTTCCAGTCCGTGATCTGAATAATAAAGCAATTTCATTTTAATAAATAACATTTAGTAATAGTTAGAAATTTCATACTAGCAGTGTCGTTCATTTATGTCAGAAAATGAAATAATACTCTAGAAATTAATTGCTACTTTATAACACTTACATCATCCTGATGCTGTACAACGAAGTAATAAAGATCCAATGGCTGAAAACAACTGAAACGATTTATGGCTTGTTTGTACGTCCTCAAGGAACTAATTAAAAACTACATATGAATATTTTAGCATTTGTTATCCAGCGTTATGATATGCTGGTAAATTTGTTTTTTGCTGCAAGTTGGGCCTATCATGATACTCGAGAGATACTGTTACGTTTGAAGAATACTTAATTGTTTTAAATGATGTAAGAACAATATATTTATACAAGGAAACACAAGACATGAATAATTCCCTGTCTATCCTTTCCTAAATGATACACCACCAAGAATCGGAGCTCGACTTACTAGCAATGGACAGAACACAGTTAGCAACAAATATATGGGAAAAAAATATTGCTAAATAAAAAAAACTATATAAGCTGGCTACTGAACTTTAAAAAAAAGGAACCAAACAGGATAGGGATGAAAGTGGACATATCGCTTGATCCGGCTAATGATCACGTAGCAGACTAAGCTGTCTCAACTATACATGGAGAATAAAATCCTTACATTACTGGCTTCCCCCCTTCGTCTATCGAAAGCTTGGTGTTTAAGTAGAATCTCAGCTTTCATCATTATACCTTTCTTCCAGTTAACTTTAGAATTCTACTTGTATAACTATTTTACGGTAAGAAATTCTTGTTCTATTTGATTTGCCAGTGAGGAAGCCAGTAATGTAGGGATTTTATTCTTCATGTAAAGTCGAGACAGCTTAGTCTGATATGTGATCATTGGTCGATCAAGTGATATGTCCACTTCCATTCCTATCTTGTTTGGTTCCTTTTTTCAAGTTTACTAGCCAGCCCTACATAGCTTATTTATTTAGCGATATTTTTTTCTTATACATGTTTTCTTACTTTTTTAATAAGATGGCGAACGTGGGTTACTAGGTTATAGAGTGTATTCTAAAGCTTTATAAATTTCGCATAGAATAATAATAAAATAAGTAGTCAAAAGAAAATCGTGAAGACTGTTTTGCGCTGTCAAGTTATAGTTATTGCTGGAACTGGATAGGCACTAGCCCTGTTGAAAAAAGATGATGATGAACGAAAATAAAAAAAATCTCGGTGTTGGCTATTCGCCAATTTTCTACTTTTGGGACACTCTGGATAGCTGAAAGGCGGCTTATACACCGGAAATAGAGCAACTATGCCAGGTAGCTCTTCATATCTAACTTCTGATGACCTGTAAGTATTTTGATTTTTTTTTACTCCTTCACTTCATGAATAATATAGGGGTTGGCTCCCTAAAGTCACGGACTGTAAATGTACAAAGCAATGAGTATTCTATATGTTACAGTCATCTAATGTTCATCTATTATTGACTAATAATTTCTGTTTCTCCTTGTACTTAAGCTTTTTAAATGAACACCAGATGCATGTAAAAAACTTACTTCAAGGGTTTATAATCATCATTTACAGTAGAATTACGATTTTAACTTTTTCTTTTTTTTAATTTTGCAAATAATAATAATAAAATAGGTAGTCAAAGATCGTGAAGACTGTTTTACTCTATCAAATGATGATAAAATTATAGTTACCGTTTTTACTAGTAAAGCGCTAGGACTGTTGAATAAGGATGATGATGAAGGAAAATAAGAAATCTCGGTTATTGGCTATTCGTCGGTTTTCGACTTTGGGACTCTCTGAATAGCTGAAAAGCAGCAAATACACCGAAGATAAAGTGGCTTCATATCTAGCTTATGATGGCCTGTAGAGAAGAAAATCCAGATGACTTTTGTATTACTTTAATACGGTCGTCCGTGTCATCCCTACATAGAGAGTGCTAGCGCACTATCCAATATAATATCCATTTCATCCTAAGATATGGAATTTCCTATATCATGAACTCTTCAGACTTTCTGTACGTGGTATGTGAAGCAGGAATCGATTTTAAGGCCCCTGCAGAAAATGGCCGGTAACCTAGATTTGTGGCTTTGCGCTAAGACAAACAAACAAATCCTAAGTAATATATATATATAATTATACAGTAGTGTTCATAAGTTTGAACCCAGCAAGAAAACAAATACTACACTTGCTATAAAATTCTAAAATACAAAAGGATTATTTTATAAATACTGCCATGATATAAATGTACATCGATTATTGAGTACTATTATATTTTCATTGAATGATTTTGATCTATTGTTACACATTTTCATAAATGTGCATTTTTGCAGTGCAGGGGTCATCTGCAGTTTATACAGTGTTACTTTTCGAACAGGGTGGTTGGCTTTTGGAACGAGCTGCTTTCAAGGGTGGTGGAGGCAGAAAGTTTAACTGAGTTCAAGAAAAAAATTGGATGAATGCATGAGTAGTAAGGAGTGGTTATAGTTGGGTGCTGGAAGGGGCATTCTTGATGGGCTAATAAGCTTTTTTTTGTTCTTTTAAAATTTTATGAATTTATAATAGTACATTTTCACACTTGCTTTAAACCCCACACATTGCACACCATTCAAAATCTTTCCAACTTCCGTCATGGATAAAATTGACAAAAAATAGAATTAACAATAAATTATTGACTTGCACAAAGTCATGAAAAATAAAAGGTATATTATTCAGAAAATGTAGTGCTACGAAGAATGGGGCCCAAAAATACTAGAGCGTGTATCTTCAACATCGATTTTAAAGTATGAGAAGAGGATCCGATTCCAAAGAAAAAACATTCAGACAGAAATATAGTGTCATTTGACAAACTTTAACAGAAAACCGATTCAAAACTTCCCCAGAATTAAATAAAAACAGGATATGCAAGAAACAGCAATTGAGTTTCAACAAAGAGAACTACAAGAAAAAGCTACAGCCAAAACAAACCTAATCTTCTAAAAGAGTTTAAAGTTTGCAAGAATTCATAGATATGTGGCAGAGTGCTGTGAGATTACGAAGCAATGACTGAGTTTTTATTTAAGCCTATAGGTGAGTTTTTGAGTGGAGACATTTCCATAAGAAGTTCAAACAAAATAGTAATACTTGTGATGGGGTTCTATAACGATATCGACTCGTAATCTGCGGGTCGCGGGTTCGAATTCCCGTCACACCAAACATGCTCGCTCTTTCCGCCGTGGGTGCGTTATAATGTGACGGTCAATCCCACTATTCGTTGGTGAAAGAGTAGCCCAAGAGCTGGCGGTGGGTGGTGATGACTAGCTGCCTTCCCCCCAGTCTTACACTGCTAAATTAGGGACGACTAGCGCAGATAGCCCTTGTGTAGCTTTGCGCGAAAAACAAACAAACTATAACGATATGGAAAGCTTTATTAATGCACGGGTAAGTGGTTGATTCTATAAATGAAAAAGACAATAACCAATAAAAAACATTGATTATGGCTTTGAATGTTAAAAATATAATGATCCAAAATATATCGCCTTGTCGAATAAACAATAACTGGAAAAGAAACAAAGAGATAGTAATAAAATGATACCCCATGGTCAATCCAAAATCCTGATGATAATCCGACTGAATATTTGTGATGTTAGTTGAACAATAAGAATTCACACAGGGGACATTTAATTCACCCAACTTTGGGAGACTGTACAACAAACGTGAAAGAAAATAGAGGTTTGAAACTAGTGACATTCAAGCCCTTTTTGCTCCTGAAGAAGAATAGTGAGTTATTCGAAAGCACTCGAGTTCAGTGTTTCGTTTGAAAAACCATTACAACTTTTGTATGTGATCCTGTGTACTAGCTTCTTGATCAGAAATTTATAAAATATTTCTAAGAAGAACCGGTGGCGTCATCTGGCCATTTTTTTTTCGAATTTATTTTAGTGCTAAGTAACGAAAGCTGCTTTGATCACTATCCGGGTAGTTACACGTGTTTGTTAATGCAAGATGATAATCTCAGTATAATTAGGTACAACTCATATGAAACATGTTTTAAAAAAATACATAAATCTACTAAAGTGAATCAAAACCAAACATGAATATTTATCCTCAGGTAGAACTGTAGAATTTTTTTAAAATTTCGCCATTTCCTCCGTCCCCCCACCCAGTGAGCCAGCGGTAAGTTTACGGTTTCATAACGCTAAAATTTGGAATTCAATTCAGGCGATAGAAAGAACACAGATGGTTTATTGAGTAGCTTCGCGTCAAAACAAATAAACAAAATCTATTCTATCAACTTCCAATGAATTACAAAATTTGATATTACAAGCAGTAGGATAACAATGTATTAAACATTCTACCTTATTACAAAATCATCATTGTTTTTTGTTTTTTTTTCCTTTAAAGGATCTCAAAATTCCAATATTTCGTAATGGCAATGTTTGATTTTTCAAATTAAATTTTAAACAAAATTAAACTCGAAAAGGAACTTTACTAACAAAACTAGCAAAGCATCACCCAATCTGACGTCATTAAACGAATCAAACACACGTCATCCACATGACACACACACACACACATGTTGTAAGCAAGGGCAGGCTGTTTTTCTAGCGAGATTTACAATTAAAATAATAATGGGAGTGTGAGTTTTCCTATAACAAAGCCACATCAGACTAGCTGCTGTATCTACCGAGAGGAATCGAACCGCTAATTTTAACGTTGTAAATCCGAAGATTTACCGCTGTCCCAACGGGGAACTAATAATAACGGAAAACTCATAGTTTAGAGTAATAGATTATACCACAACACCAACAAACGTTCATCCGTTACAGGGATGAACCGTTGAGGGAATATTCCTTTTGGTAATGTTTTTCTCTTTTCTCAGTTAATGAAACAAATAAACATGATTGGACATTGAATTAAGTTTAAAAACTTACAAAAAATAAGATATTTATTTTCCTCTGTAAATTTTCTGTTTTTACAGTTCTAAAAAGTGCTTCAGAAAAACAGTTCTCAGGCAATATAACACACTTGTGATTTTGAATGTTCATAGTTTACCTTCACAAAGACTTTTATGGTGTATAAGATCAGACTTTATGTATTTCCGATGTTGCTTTTATTGCTGATAAAAGACTACGTTAAGCTCGAAATACAGAGTTAAATTTATTGCTAATGTTTTGTAATGTGCTTTTCGTGAAGGCACGAACATTCTGTGAAAAAATCTTTATGCAATGTTCCTTCTATTTTTTCGTGAATTATCTTTAACTTCAAGTATAAACGTTTCAATTCTAAAATGAAGAGTATTAATCCAGTTAATACAATATTGTTGTTTTTCTTTTGAAAATAACGAATGATTCTGTATAAAATTCAAATGCATTATTTGGTACGTAATAAACAATATATAATGTATACGATAATGTTCGTATAAGAAGAGTTTCAATTCTTAGCTCAGACATTTTACGCACGTGTAAAAGATATACTTAATTTATGTGTAGTTTTTTTTCTCTATTTCAGGCAATACATTAATATTTAGGTAATAATATAGTTATATTCTGTTATAAAAGAAAATGATAGCATATAAAGAAAATAAGTGCAGAGTTTAGAACATGAGAAAATGATAACTGACGGCGATATCAGCTGCAGAGTAATAGTTTCTTGGTGTTTTAATAATGGCGTAGAGAATGTTTTCAAGCATAGGTCGGGTAAGAAATTATAGCACAAACTTAGAAACAAACGATCACATAAAAGGTTTAAGTATTTGTGTTAGATTGTATTATTATTATGTGTGTTGTGTAATGTTTTAACACTGAATTTACAAGAAAGGTAAGGAACGTTTAAATAAGGAAAATCGTTGGCATTTGTTATATACACTGAGTGG